>NW_028324158.1:3030303-3333333 GCF_054372755.1 Phalangium opilio | reverse complement strand
TCAAGTGAAGATGATGCTTCTTTTTGTTCACGCGTGGTTCATTCATGGCTTACCAGGTAAATCTGGTACGGTCTTGCGTTCTCGTATTTTGCCCTTACTCGAATTAAATGAATTGTAGCGCCCTGTGGAAAGGTTGGAAGAAAAACCTGGAGTCATCGGATGTGTACGACTTGAATGACTCGGAGCGAGCGCTGACTGTCTCACGCCGGTTCGAAAAACACTGGAAGCCCCAAGCCAAAACAAATAGTGGTGCCGATGAAATGAAAAAGAAAAGCTTTTCGGAGAAACGAAACAGAGTCGAATATCACAGCAATTCAATCACTTGGCCCTTATTGAGGACAGTCCGATCTTGTTTGATAACTGGAGGAGTCTTACAAGTTCTGTCCGACATAGTGTCTATTGGTCCTGCCCTTTTGACAGGGTACACAATTTTACATTTTAACCATATATGAAACGTCACAACATAAGTGATTATTAATGGGAAATCAAATTCGTTAAGAAAAAGAACGAAATTGTACATTGTTTTCACGATATTAAATTCCTTTGTTGCTGTCACTTGGTTCTCTGCTCATAGTGAAGGGTAGAGAACGGTCCAATCACATAAGCAATAACAATTTCTGATTCTGTGGATCAGGTGTTGGAATGTTTTCATTCCTCTGAATTTTCTTTGAAACTGATTGCAAGTGGTTGGTCACGCTGCAATGAATTAAGAAAACTTTGGAACCGATCATGTTAACCAGTTTACAAACTTGTTTTCAGTTCCATTATTGATTACTCGACGAGCGAAGATCCTTTGTGGAAGGGGATTTTCTACGCTTGCCTTTACGGTTTCGCCGGTCTTGCTCAATCTTTGTTGCAAGAAGGTAGCGCCATTTTTCACACCTAGTGGTCGGCATTTGGATAGGATAATATCTGTTTGTTTTATCTTTATTCATAATTTGAAATTATCCACGGGAAGTCTATGATTAATGCAATGTAATCACGAATAATTATCTGATTATTATTCATGAATAACTGATTAACCAAAATTCTGTGGATTATCTTGTCCAAACGCCGACCACTATTCACACCAAACTAGGACTGAGACTAAAATCTGCAACCATGAACGTTCTGTACAAAAAAGTAAGTTAGTCTTATCGTTATAGTGGGACGCTAGTTCATCAATGACATTCGTCGAAGTAGACATTTCGCTTGACGAGTAGCGATCGACGTGACCTGACAATGGGCGAAATACTGAACACGATGTATGTCGACACGAACAGATTCCAAATTCTGTCGACGCAATTGAGTCTCTTGTGGTCGGTTCCGGTACAGTTAGTACTGTGCTTCACCTTCATGTATCAAGAACTGGGCTATTCAGCCTTTGCTGGTATCGTACCTATCGTCGTACTTCTTCCACTGAACTATCTCAGTACCAAGAAATACAAAGAATTGCAGGTAAATGTTATTCAACCAAAATTCCATAGACCATAAATGATAACAATCTCCAGTAGATCACATCAATAAAAAATTAACAGCGATTTAAAATAGGCCTAAGCCTTTTCAAAACGTTAGCATTCGAAAACCTGCAGCCGGGGGAACAAGCAAAGATAGAATGCGCGTATGGGCACTCGTCCCCGATTGAAGTAATTTAAAAAAATCACCTTTTACATTCAGAGCCAGAAAAAGATGTCTCAAGATATTATAGAGCACTTTTACGAGCACTCGAATAAACAAACCTCTCAAATACAGTTGTTCCGTTCTATATCGTTCTCGCACTCTCTATAACACAAAAGAAAACTCTTACTGATTGAGCAATTTCAACCTAGATTCTCATGAGTGACGAGAGCAGTTCGTAGTGCGAAATTGCGATTAATCTGATGCCGCTTGGCACGTGATAAGAGATAATCAAGTTAAGCAAAACTTGGGACAGGACACCTAGGCTAGTCCTTGTTTTTCGCGAAATTGTAAATAGTTTTCTTTGGTCAATATCTTTCCTCAGTCACTTAACTATGACGTATTTCCAATAATTTTGGCCATCCGTTGAGCCATTCTTTACAGACCCTTAAGCTACAACAGTTCGCCTGAAACGCTTTATTGTTATCAAGGCGAATGTAAACTGTGCAGTTTCTGTGAATGTATGGTTTTTTATTGTCTCGTTATTAGATTGAATTGATGAAGATGAAGGACAACAGAATAAAAGTGATGAGCGAAATCTTGAACGGAATCCGCGTCTTGAAGTTGTACGCCTGGGAGAGATCATTTCAGAGAATCGTTCTTGAGATCAGAAAGAATGAATCTGCACTCATGAAGAAACAAGCCCTCTTCGATGGAATAAATATATGTATAACTGCTCTCATACCGGCTTTGGTACGAACGTAAATAAAATTCAAGAATTGGATTAATATTATCGATGATGGGGGCACAGAGAGGTGTAGAGATTTCAGCTCCGTACGCCTATTAGTGTCTTCTGCAACTTTTTCGCACGACTCAAAACGGCATATGTTTCTGAAATCTCTTCGCTTTTGCCATGTTCAAGAAAGGCGATAACACCACATTTCAGCGATAAAATAAGAACGCTGGTTGAAGATGGTTTTACTGTTGGTGGTCGTCATATCTTTTGTTAAACTTTTTGTGTAATCCCTGAAGGCTTATAGGCCTATACCCTTTTACCTCCATAATAATTTGAAGTTCCTATATACAGGGTGTTTGTGAAAGGTCCATCAATAATGAAAGGGCGTATTTATTGGGCCATTTTGAGTCGAAAATGTTCTATGACATTTTTCCGTTCGGGCCACTGTTTTCAAGTTATGATTGGAGTAATTTACGGATGACCCCTTAAATTTAATTAAGAAATTGAAAGACAGCGCTAATTTAATGAAGGGGTCATCCCTAAAATATTCAAATCATAACTCGAAAACCGTGGCTCGGACGGCAAAATGTCATAGAACATTTTCGACTCAAAATGGCCCAATAAATACGCCCTTTCATTATTGATGGACTTTTCACAAACACCCTGTATATTGTTTCGAAATTTTCAGATTACTTACCCGTGTTTCGCCATTTACGTATTCATTGACGATGATAACGTTCTCACCTCGAGGAAAGCTTTCGTGTCCTATCAGTTGGTACGATTATTAGCGACGTCAATGCTTACGCTTCCGGATTTAATCAATACGCTAGTTCTGGTAAGAATGATGTCAGGAAGGGTCAAGAGAAAAATTTACCATTTGCTTCTTTTACTAAATATATTAACGCATAGCGCGGCTCTGGTGGATCCCCTACAAGGGGACTTTCCTCCTGAACTCCGGGTTTGGCTTGGCAAAGGCTAGTGGGCGGGATTTATACATGCACGTATAAATCCCGCCCACAAATTCATCTAGCTTCGCCAAGCCAAAACTGGAGTTCGAAAGGAACGTTAGATTGTAGGGGATCCACTGGAGCCGCGCTATGCTTTAAGTGGTTTCCGATAATCACAGCATCTCAATTTTTTAAAACGACAAAAACATTTGGCGTGTTTTGGTACATAATTTTGAATATTACCTATACCTAACGATACGTTTCAGTGACCACCTTATTATCGTAGCAGTCAACGCAAGTCGAGCTCTCACCCAATCACAGTTTTAGCTATGTCATTTGAAAAAAAAAAAATTTTCACTTAGTTTACCCTTGCCTAACTACTGGCCGTACTGTTCCTGTTCATGTCGTGGGAATATAATATCTTGTAAAAAAGCTCTTAGCTCTAATACTAAGGAAGCGCAAAGAATAGCGTCTGTTAGAAATCCAACTAGCTGTAAAATAATTAAAAGCCCAGACTATTAGATCGAAAACATCTTAATTATTAAACAATATATTTTCGCTCGGTAATTCTATCACAGTTCAGGGAACTGTATTTTCAGCATCAGTAAACTCAAAATCCATTAAACAGCAGGTACAGTAAATAGTATAGGCGTAGCTCTCGCAAATGAATTCAATTCCCGCTACTCGAAGGGGGTAGGAAACTGGGGACACGGGTATAACCTGGCACCCTTTTGCCACATTTAGAGTAGACACTTGAATAAAATGTATGTCCTTCATTTCCTGCTCTTTCCTACTGGCTGATTTCTTTCTGTAAAACACATCCTTACTGGTTGAAAAATGTCGTCTGTTATACTGTATATTTACTATTCTTTAATTTTAACTTCTGCAATTGCTTATCAATAAAGAACAATAATTGCATATCTATGTAACACACGGAGAGGTAAAGTTTTGGCTTTCCCAACTTCTTATATATATTTATATATATATAGATATATATATACTTTCGATTTTATGTATCATTCGATTGTCATCACCATACTGTAAAAGAAAGTTTTTAAATTATAACTCGGGTCATTAAATGGAGGCAACTAATTTCATATAACAAAACATGTAGCACAAAACATTTTCCCAACAAAGGGGTATGCTTTTTAGAAAAGTAATCGTACAGGATTATGTTGGCCTTCCTTATAGTTAAAACGCCTCAAAATGACGCTGAGTAATTCTTTACAGACACACGTCTCGGTAAGAAGAATTGCAAACATGTTGAGTCGTGAGGAAACCCAGCATTACGTCGAGCAGATGCCTAGCAAAACGCAGTATGGTATGTCAATTAATATGGGACTTGAAAAAACAAAGAGATGGGTCGCTTACTTTCTCCGCCAGCTATTTCAGTACACGCAGATGAACTTAAGCTCAAAAATAAATTGTGATCAAAAGTTAGAAGCGCGAACTTGAGCTTGGAGAAAGAGACAACTGAGGGAACTTCTTCAAAACTTAATTAATCAATAAGGAGCATTAGTACAAACGGAAATATCCTCCTATAATAACTAGGTTTATACCGCGGCTCTAAAGGAATTCTGGCTTAGCATAATGATAAATTTTACAAGGAAACCCCGCAAAGGCTCTGCTTTAAAAATTATAAGTATAAAATAAGCCAATCAACATATCGTTGCCGGTATGAGGAAAAGACTCAAGTCGCGTTTAGATTGTTACCAGATTTTTCGAACTCACAATTAGTAATTTTTGACCAATGTTAACATAAATTTGTTTCTATGAAAATTTCAGCAATTGAAATTGAGAAGGGAAAGTTTCTTTGGAACCTGAAAGACGAAGCAGCGGCATCTCTTCGGGACATCAATTTTAAAGTGTCCCGCGGTTCGTTGGTGGCCGTGGTGGGTCCGGTGGGTTGTGGCAAGTCTTCCCTCTTGTTTGCTCTGGTGTCCGAGATGCAAAAGGTGGAGGGGGAGGTGAGAGTGGCCGGGAGAGTGGGATATGTCACTCAACAACCCTGGATCCAGAACGCCTCACTAAAAGAGAATATTCTCTTCGTCGACGACATGGATCAAAACAGATACAACTACGTCATATGCGCATGCGCCCTTCAACCAGACCTCGACCAACTACCCGCTGACGACGAAACGGAGATCGGTGAAAGAGTATGTATTATTGGAACCAGAAATGTTGCGAAATTTTTTTTTCGCCAAAGTGGTGTAGGAGTAAAAAAGGAGATGAAGTCTTGGATAGTAATAAAGAGTCGGATCTGGCTTTGGAAATCCTATGCAATATCCGTCTATTTATGCGGGCATTAGTAGAAAAGAAAAAAAATTGTACGCGCTTTTTAGAATGACAAAAGTAAATCTTTACTCGCACAATGGGAGAAAATTGAATGTTAGAAAACCTTGTTGTAATTTATTGTGTGGCAAACGGCATCAGATTTCCCTAAAAATCGAACTCTCGCGAAAACCTCATAAGAAAAAAAGTCCATTGGCTGTATTACATTATTTGAAGATAGGCTCACATTGTGTGTAGACTCCAAAATGTCTCCTTTTCTACTCCTCCCCGTTTTATGGCACTGACATTTAATGACTGTCGGGATTTAAAACAGAGGAAGGTTTTCATTCTTCCTGGCTTCTTAAAGACGTTTAGAAATAAAGAGGAAACACGCGAGATAAAATGGGGGAGAAGCCGGAGTCGATTGATTTTGAAATATTAAATTTCATAGGAAGTGATTACACTATCAAGTCCTTGGGTACTTCATTAATCTTGAAAGGTGTCGCGCTTTCGCGCTTAACACAGGACCATGGATGTTATCGAACACATGCCCAATGAACGTTTTCAAAGCAAGACCTGATCCACGAAAGCTGTGGATAAACTAAAAAATACAAAGCGCTTTAATCGAAAACCCTGGGGTCGCGACATTTCATTCATAGTTCCATATATGGCTGCTATCGTTAGTAATGTTGTCGTTTACTAATTCTACATGATAGGGTATCAACTTGAGTGGTGGTCAAAAGCAAAGGGTCAACGTGGCCAGAGCAATTTACCGCGATGATGATGTTTATCTCTTTGATGATCCGTTGGGCGCGGTTGACTCGCACGTGGCCAAACATCTCTTTAACGAAATCATCGGACCAAAAGGATTACTTCGAAAGAAAGTAAGCAAAGCTACTTTAATATTTCCTATGAAAGCGCTATGCAACCATTAATCTAAATGAGATGTCAACGTGTCGTTTCGTTTAAATCCACGTAGTAGTTGAATATTTAGGCCCGGAAAGTTATTAGTTTCTTTACTATGAAATAAATTTCAACTGACATCCCGTATATACATGTTTATCTAAGCCTCATAGATTTTGATTTAAATCCGTGCAACTTCAATAATAGCAGCTCTAGAAGTGATCAAATTATATTAATGCTATAAGTTTAGCTAACCTTATGAGTCGCTCTTTTGATGTTCCTGGCTCGCCCGACAAATAGCAATTTTATCTCTTACAGACGAGAGTTTTGGTGACGCACAACTTGAGCTTCATCCGAGAAATGGACGAGATCTTTTTCATGAACAACGGACGAATCATAGAGAGGGGAACCTATGAAGAAATCATGAGTCGTCAGGGAAAGGCCAGAGATTATTTCGTGCAACACATGAGTGACATGAGCGACGAGAATAAAGAAGAACTGCCGTGAGTAAATTTGATGCTATAATCTACACTTTTTACCGCTGCAACGTTCTAGAAAAGCGAAAAAGTTTCAAGTCATAGAAATTTAGTATGTTCTGTTCAAAATAACCTAGCGATTTTCTTCGTAAACAACCACCATTTGGTTGAAGAGATAGCCATTATTTTAAATTTCTTCAATTGATCCTTGGAAGTTTAACACGCTTTGCTAATTTGTGAATTCTGTTAACGCAATGTTTTTAGTACATTAAATATCAAAGCTGAGAGATTACATCGTGCATCCGAAGGAAAAGTCTCCAATGAAGATGAGGCAAAACTCATGACTAAAGAGACGCTCAAAGAAGGAAACGTATGTGCTCTTTAATACACGAAGAGAGTTTGGACATTTCTTTTTGAGAACTAAAACTCTCTTCGCATATTTTTTCCTCGTGATAATGTTATTGCGCATTTTCAGATATCCGTATCACAATACAAACAATATTTTAAAGCCTATGGCATAGCAAGTTATACGATCTTCATAGTAACAGCCACCAGTCTTATATCCCTTAATTTCGTGTTGATGTACTATTTGTCTCTGTGGTGCGCGGACTCCAAGGAAGATTTTAAAGCGTACCCAGACTTAAAGGCAACCCGTATAGCGGTCTTAGTCACTCTTGCTCTAATCCAAGCATTTTTGGTATTGCTGAACGTAACTGGTCACGTCTTTCGCTGTCTACGAGCGGCAAACTGTCTACATAAGAAAATGCTCGACAGCGTATTTCGTTCTCCCATATCCTTCTTCGACACGACTCCAGTTGGAAGGATACTGAATCGTTTCTCCCAAGATATCGACGCCCTCGACCAGCAGTTACCTTTAGCGTTAAGACTAACCAATTGGGGATTGATATTTTTAGTTGTTTACCCGTCAGGAATTGCAATATATTTACCACTATTCATAATTCCCTGCATTGTTGTTGTTGTTGGATACATTTCACTTCAGGAACTCGATTTCATTCTCCATACTTAATTATTCAGTATCACTCTCAATTGTTAATTGTCGTGGTTAAACTTATAATTCGTATCGAGTGAGGAATAGCCTCTCTTAATCTTTAATAATCTGGGAGTTGGTTGAAGTCAGAGCTTGGAGCGCTTCAACTGAGGCTATTGAAAACTAGAAAACATACAAATAAACAATAGAAATAGTAAAGATTCTTATAGACACTTCCTAAAGTTAACAGACATTTTATGTGATTTTTTAGAAAGTTTCATAAAGCATTGAAAAGCAATCAAAGGGATATACAATGTGTAATTTAGGTTCCAATATCTTTTGTAGCGTTTTTTGATGTCGAGCAACCGGCAATTCAAGCGTATAACAAGCTTGAGAAATTCTTTCTTGTTTTCGCACGTGGGAGGATCAGTGGCTGGCAGCACTGTCATCAGGGCGTGTGAAGCCGGAGAGAACTTCGAAGGTCACTTCCTGAAACTGATCGACGAATGCACTGCAGCTAACTACATGATGAACATGGCACAAAGGTAATTTTGTAATTGCGTTACTAAAGCCTGGTTTCAATTGCGTCTTTTTAGTTTTGAAGCAACAGCTTTATCAGCATGTACACAACATTTTCAATTTTGGGTTGAAAAGCGTTGTTGATGCAAAGCAAACCTCGCCTTCCAAGTCGCTAATCATTTTTCCAAGTCAATAAAACGGAATTTCTTTCCAGATGGCTGACAGTACGCTACAATATCTTAGGCAATGTCTTGATGTTTTGCACCGTAATTTTCATAGTTTTGAGCAAAGAGGCTCTGGCAGCTGAATTTGTAGGACTTATCTTGGCTAATGCCGATCGGGTAAGCGCTACGAATAAATCAAAATCTTTTCCACTTGCTAAAATCTCTGCTGGTTTCTCGAGTAACTCTTGACTTGATATAAGCGTGATGATGAAACGTTGCTGAAGTGGCACGATATAGAAGGACTAATAGTTACTGACTTAACTCGAGATAGAATTGTGTGCAATTGTTTCAATGGAAGATTGATATAGCGAAAAGTCGCCAAATATCACCGAAATCAGGTTTAGCGACGATGTAATTTTACACCTAATGCCGCCATATTTCTATGGTTTTTTTTTCGTAAAGTATAGAAGCTAGTTTGAGCACCATTTTCACACGTTTTGAATAAAACGTTTAATTGACATTTAATGACGTGGCATTAACAAGCTTTTATTTTAATATCCAAGTGACGATGACTTCACGGAGAGGTACTATACTGTCCGTGTAATACCTCCTGGAAAGGGTTAGGAATTTAATTGGGGAAAAGTTCATGACCAAACACCCTTCCCCTATTTGATAGAGACTTTTGTTTTAATTTATGCACTTTTGGTGATATATACTTAAAGTCGTTCTGAGGTCTTATTCATGAAAGATATATTTTTTAATATAACTGGCTGTATTTTGAAAAACAAGTGCGCGACTTCTTTATCACGTTAAAAAATTATTTTCTACAAATTTAAACATAGCGCGCCTCCAGTGGATACCCTACAAGTTGACTTTCCTTACGAACTCTAGTTTTGGCTTTGCAAAGCTAGAGGCATTTGTGGGCGGGATACGTGCATGTATAAATCCCGCCCACTAGCCTTTGCCAAGCCAAACCAGGAGTTCAGGAGGAAAGTCCCCTTGTAGGGGATAAACTGGAGCCGTGCTATGCTTTAAGTACAAATTTAATTTTTGGAATCACAGTTCCTACAATTTCTGAAACTCTTTGTCGCTGCCACTACGGGTTTGGAATCAAATGTCGTCTCCATAGAAAGAGTTGACGAATACTGTCGTTTGGAGACAGAGGCCCAGTGGGAAAAACCAGAATGTCAACCACCGGCTGACTGGCCTCAACGAGGACAAATAACAATAGAAGACTACAGCACCAGATACCGAACGGGATTGGATTTGGTCTTGAAGAACATAGATGTCAGGATCGAAGCCGGGGAGAAGGTGGGTGTGGTGGGGCGTACAGGTGCGGGAAAGTCGTCGCTGACGCTGGCGCTCTTCCGTCTCATCGAGGGGGTGAGCGGTCAGATCGTTATAGACGGAGTGGAAGTGGAGGGGTTGGGCTTGTTCGATTTGCGTTCGCGGCTGACCATCATTCCTCAAGAGCCCGTCCTCTTTTCGGGCACGCTCAGACTCAACCTGGATCCTTTTGAACAAAAAGATGACAGGAGACTGTGGGCCGCCTTGGAACACTCCCACCTAAAGTCCTTCGTGGCGTCACTTGAGCAGGGACTGGATCACCCTGTAGCCGAAGGGGGGCAGAATCTGAGCGTCGGGCAGCGTCAGCTGGTCTGTTTGGCTCGTGCCTTGTTGAGGAACACCAAGATCCTGATCTTGGACGAAGCGACGGCCTCTGTCGACATGGACACCGACGATCTCATTCAAGAGACCATCAAGAAGGAATTCGCTAACTCTACCATCATCACCATCGCGCACAGAATAAACACTATCTTGGACTACGACAAGTTAGTTTAACTACCTAATAAATCGGCTTAAAATGATTGGCTAATTTGTCGCCATTTAACTTTTCAAAGGGTAATGGTTCTCGATCAGGGACGAGTTGTGGAATTCAACTCTCCACATGCTCTCTTGCGGAATGAACATTCAATGTTCTACGATTTGGCCAAAGATGCTAACATAATCTAGATCACTTTCAAATTAAGCACCGATGCCTTACTTTTTACCTCTCCGAGTGACGTATGTCACGGAGAGGTTCTAATTTCGACGTGTCTGTGTGTCTGTCTGTCTGTCTGTGTGTGTGTCTGTCTGTCCGTTGTTACACCCACGTGACCGCGTTCGCAGTTTGCAAATCGGAGCAAACGTGTATTCAATTTCCAGACTGCATTTACAGTCCCGGAAATTGTATTCCACTTACAGGCTATTACTCCATTGCCTGTCTAACAACTCTGTTCATTTGTCCACCCCACATGGACACCAATCTGAACTTACTAACTTCTAAACACCACCATCTTCTAGTCTTTCGCCCATTCCACATCGACACCAGTTTGTACTTACTGGCTTCTAAACACCACCACCTTCTCGTCTTTGTCCATTCCACATGGACACCAGTCTGTACACCTGGCTTCTAACACCACCATCTTCTGGTCTTTGTTTTTGTCCATCCCACATGGACACCAGTCTGTACACCTAGCTTCTAACACCACCATCTTCTGGTCTTTGTTTTTGTCCATCCCACATGGACACCAGTCTGTACACCTGGCTTCTAACCCCACCATCTTCTGGTCTTTGTTTTTGTCCATACCACATGGACACCAGTCTGTACACCTGGCTTCTAACACCACCATCATCTGGTCTTTGTTTTTGTCCATCCCACATGGACACCAGTCTGTACACCTGGCTTCTAACACCACCATCATCCTTAAGGTTAAGACATACGCGGCGATCGGCTAGGGTTACGAGAAACGTCTAGCCTTCCAATGGAGGGGTCTTCCTCCAAGGTTCACGCAATTGCGATGTTCTTATCTACAGCTGCGATTCGAATCCTTTATATACTACCTATTTCAGTAAGGCGAAGCAACCGGCGTATGCTTCATTTCAAACGCCAATATTAGTCAAGTCTCTCAAGAATGTTTAATTGTTCTTTATCAAAACGATGTAACGCTCAATAAGGCAAACAACTGACGAAGAAAATATTTAATATTAATTATATTTATTTTAATATTTAAGATATTCTTGTTTCTCAACTCAAAATTAATACGGAAAGAGTTAAAAAGCAGCTTATGTTTTTGTCTGTGTGTGTCCGTCCATTGTTACACTAGTGCGTCGCGTTAGCAGTTAGCCTTGTGTTGATGTGTTAAGAAATCATACAGAACCTTAATATTCCCTTTTTCCATAATATAAAGTGAATATGTGGAAGTATTTTTCGTAATTATGATGCATTTAGTACTTCTGTAGTTTTAAAGCTCTGTTTCATTTTGATATTCCAAAGATTTTTTTTAATATTGTTATTTGAAATGGCTGTTTATATATTACTTAAGCTATACTACATCTGTATATAGAATAATCCTTGGTTTAGTGATTTCATGAAGAAAGCTAAGATCTAGACTTCGACGGGTATATTTAGTATTACCCGTAATAGGCTTAGTGAAATAAAGAGTAAATAATTGAGGCCTGAGGTGAAGTAAACTATGGGTTTTGATTTTCGTGTCTGAAATGAAGAGACATAAACGGTTCAGAGTGAGCCGAAAGTTAAATACACTCTTAAATATTCAGGGTAAGATTTTATAATAGAAGAAAAGATCATGGTGGTAATTATATTAGTAGGGCTAAGCTACAGAGTTTTATTCCTTTTATGGTGCGCATTGATGACTATCAGTGCGTCTAGCTACAATTTAGCTTTGGTGTTATTTAACGTTAACATTCATGTTGGCAAACTAAGAATATTGTTGAGGTGAGACGAGACGATAGTGTTTACACTGCAAACCAGTTGTGAATGTAGCTATCAGAATATAGGGTAAACAGCTGAAGCGTATATAGACTTCATTTCCTGTTCTTTTCCCCATTGACTGATTTCCATGTGTCCAAGATTTATCCTTATTGGATGTAAAATGTCGTCTGCTTTACTGTATATTCGCTATGCTTGGAATACTGCTTCAATATTTCGTAAATTTTTACTTCAAAAAAGTGAAATAATTCCATATCTAGGTAAATAAGTTTGTAGTAGTAGACCTCTTGACTCGGAGAGGTAATATTTTGGTTTTCCCAACTTGTTCAAACCCACAAAGGGCCAGAAACTAGGAATTATTATACTGTATTTATTGCAATTTGAAATGAAGTTTAATCGATATGAGAAATTTGGTTTTAATTGCGTAGTTCAAACATTTGTTATGATTAGAAATTTTACAACAAAAACGGGTTTAAATGCGGCGTTTCGAGATAAAGGGAGCTTAGATTTTCACGTATGAAATTATATAGAATCTGTTCCCGTAAAAACTTAACCCTGTCAAATAATTAAGGCGAAAAAATACAAAATGAGCTTTTAGCATTTTAATTTTTCAGTCTGGAAGAGATAAGAACACTTATTTCGAGTAAAATGTCGCTTTACTACTCCTAAAATGAGGTCCCGCATTCTGATTTGTGGCTTTAAAAGCAGTGTAGTATTTCTGACCTTTATCATACATTCAGAAAAGATGTTCATATGTGTGTTGTTACATCTTGTATAAGTTTTAAACTTCAATTCGAACTCGAGTCATAATCGTCCGTGATTTAGCTCTTTGTTCCAAAACGCCGCATTTATACCCGTTTTTGTTGTAAAATTTCTAATCATAACAAATGTTTGAACTACGCAATTAAAACCAAATTTCTCATATCGATTAAACTTCATTTCAAATTGCAATAAATACAGTATAATAATTCCTAGTTTCTGGCCCTTTGTGGGTTTGAAAAAGTGTCGCGGATTGTGTATAAATGCAGTTTTTTAAGGACTGCGAAGCAAAACTCGTTTTTGTATAATATCTGTCCCTTTTTGGGGAGAAACGTTATTTGGGAATAAATTAGTTCTGGAATAGTCAAACTCAATCGTCCAATTTTTTTAAGACTAATTATTTCACTAAATCGTAACTTACATTTGGAAATTGGAATGGTCGGATAATACAATGCACTGTATAAAAACACACTAAGTAGGGGGAGAATCTATGTTCTCGGACAACCTGCTGCTATACTTTTAACATTAGCAGCACCTGCTGCTATACCTTAACATTAGCTGCATCAACTGCTGCTATACTTTAACATTAGCTGCAGCAGCACCTATACTTCAACAATCAATCGATGGTATCGCAAACATATTTTCCATAAAATTGTTATCTTTCCTACATTCAAATTTCTTATCTTATCTATCAAACCTTCATCCCCTTCACAAAGACGTAGAATTGTTATAACCATAACGAAATCATTCACCTTATATTCTATGTTATTCGGGGTCAGTGAAAAGCAGTTACATCACGACCTTCAAACTAGAATAATAGTTAATGCTTAGTTTAATGTATAACGGTATGGTTTATAGCAGTGCAACGTATATTATTGTATACATCTATCGAGGAAAATAATTAGTTTTAATCATATTTATTTAATTATTCGAAAAGTGGTGAATATTAAGATCATTCTAGACTATTTGTTTACACCCTTATCAGTATGATTTTTGACGAGAAATTCAAAATCATGCTAAATCTAATCGGTTCAGTTCCGAGTTTCACCTTTATCAGTAGTTGAATATCGATTGGGAAATTTTAAAATGCTTAACATAGACGAATCATATTCAGATAGATGTAACATCCGGAATAAAAAACAATATACAAATATCAGAAATCATAATATATGTAAATCAAACACCCTAGTATAGATCCACATCAGAAGTGTCCGACGGACCATATCTATTCTATTATTCCAATATTTACCATTCACACGCTATTTTCTTTACCCATTTTTGGGGGGTTGGGGGGGGGGTTTATGATGAGTCATCCTTATACCCCTTATCTTTTAAGATTAAGAGCTATTAACCAATGAGAAGCCTGCTCCAGTTCTAGTTCTAGTTATAGTTTATCATTATCAGTATCAAATGTTTGAGGTGTATGTAAAGCGATTGATTAGGGTGTTAGAGATCATTTTCGTAAGACACGAGCTATCGACAAGTCATACATACATTAAGGAGATTAGAGTTTCGTTAAATCAGAAACTTTTACCCAATTTAAATTGTTTCATTGCGATAAATGTGACGCAAAGTTTCCCGCTAAAAGAAGTCTACTGCAGCACATACGTTCGCTCCATGAGAATATAAGGTTCGCGTGTGTTCAATGTTCGGCATCATTTACACGGAAAACCAACTTAAATAAGCACATCGAGAAAGTGCACGGTCTACCTCCTGGAACCTCTGATACCCCGCAAGGTATCTCTCTACCTAATCCGCTCACACCCGCCGAATCGGATCCCAACACCCTCACCCATTCTCCACCGACCTCTAACCAATCTAGGAAACGTCGCCATTCGGGTGGCGATTCTGCTACACCTGTTAAACGTCCATCACCGTTTCCAGAACCTCGAGATGAGTGGGAGGAGGTTGAAGCACTGGACGATGCCGTTTTCGCTGCCCGTGCGACCCCGAGTGGGGTGGAAACAGACGCATCAAGATTAATTAACAGTCACACCGAAGCTATTTACGGGTATATCGAGAAAAAACGTGAATCAAAGAAAGGAGTGAAATGGTACCTTGTTATTCGTGCTCGCTATACACGCTCCCTGGCCAATATCGACACCGTCGTCGAAGCTCTACCATATTTTCGTGGATTCACCTACGCTACACTAAGTTCTGATGTTATTCGGGATCAGATCTCAACCTGCATTCAAAAAATTGAGCAATCCATGTCCGAATATGAAGATAAGGGATCTGGATGGGTGTTAGATCGAATCGAATTTCTACAATTAAACATTATCGCGTACTCTCCACTGCAAGGAGGATCATACATTGAATTACCTCAATGGATTGCAGACAAGAAAGCCGTCATTAATATTAAAAACGACGACGACCGATGCTTTCTGTACTGTATTTTAGCTCAATTACATCCAACTAACATTCACCCTGAACGTGTTAATAAATATACGGAATTCGCCGAGGAACTGAATTTAGAAGGGATATCCTTCCCCTTTAAATATGATTCTAACAAACTGAAAAAATTTGAGAATGCGAATAACCTCTCGATTAACATCTTCGCCGCGGAAAAAATAATTTTCCCTATCCACGTTAGTGAAAACAAAGTAAAGGCGGAAAGACAAATCGATCTCCTATTACTAACCTGTGGTAAGAAACAACATTACTGTCTGATTCGAAGTTTAAGCCGGCTCTTAAGCGATTTGACTAAAGATTGTCGTTCAACATTCTACTGTCGCTATTGTCTACACCGTTTTTCCGGTGCCAACGCTAAAAACAACCACAGCAAACACGTGAAAGATTGCAACGTCCACGGACCTCAACATATTGAAATGCCCACTGAAAACCCCATTTGTAGATTCACAAAGTTCGGATGGTGTATGAGGGTTCCATACGTTATTTACGCCGACTTTGAATCTATTATGCCTAAAGTCGATACCTGCCTGCCCGATTCGACACTGTCATCAACTACAACATTAGCCCATCACATCTCTTGCGGTTTTTCATATGTGGTGGTCGGCCCCGGCGGCAAGGCCAGTAAACCGGTTACGTATCGAGGAAAAGATGCCACGAAAGTCTTTTTCGATAAATTAGATGTCGAGGCGAAAACTATTCAGGGTAAAATAGCCGAAAAACTTCCGCTGAATCTATCAAGTGAGGAGGAAAAGACCCACCGAGAAGCGTCGACCTGCTATCTATGTGATAAACCCTTCACATCGAAGGACTGGAAAGTTAGGGACCATGATCACTACTTGGGGATGTATCGTGGAGCGGCACATAATACCTGCAACCTGAAACTGAAACCGCCGAATCATATTCCCGTCTTTCTCCATAACCTCAGCCGCTACGATGGGCATCTTCTAATGCAGCAGATCGGACTAATCAAAAATAAAAGAATCGATTGCATTCCGAGCAATAGTGAGACGTACATCTCCTTTTCGCTGGGACATCTACGTTTCGTCGACTCGTTTCGGTTTTTAGCTGCACCCCTGGAAACCCTCGTGGGGAACCTGGCTAAAGGAGGCTCCGATAAGTTTCCCATTTTAAATTCCGTGTACAACCCTGATGAGGTCGCCCTACTGTTGAGAAAAGGAGTCTACCCCTACGATCTCATGGACAGTACAGAACAATTCAACCGAGAGCAACTACCCTCGAAGGACAGCTTTTTCAACATTTTAACTGATACACCCATCATTGACAATGACTACGAACATGCCCAGAAGGTCTGGGAAACTTTCCGGATACGAAATATGGGAGAGTATCACGATCTCTACGTCACCGCCGATACTCTTCAGCTGGCTGATGTCTTCGAATCATTCCGGAACATTTGTATGAACTACTATAAATTAGATAGTGCTCATTCATATACGAGCCCGGGTTTCGCTTGGGAAAGCGCCCTCTATATGACGGGGGTGGAGTTAGATCTGCTGCTAGATCCGGATATGCATCTGATGATCGAGAGAGGGATTCGCGGCGGCGTTTCCATGATTACCCACCGTTTAGCGACAGCCAACAATAATCTCTTTCCCGATACATATGACCCAGAAAAACCCACGACCTTCCTGACATATTTAGATTGTAACAATCTATACGGTACAGTCATGATGGATCCCATGCCGATGAGGGAATTTCAATGGAGCAATTCCATCCCAATCGAGGATATACTCAAACACCCAGATGACGATAAAATCGGATACATTCTCGAGGTCGACTTGACATACCCTGCATCATTACATCACGATCATAATGATTTACCTCTGGCACCACAAAAGCGGTCTGTTGTAACCTCAGAGTTGTCGAATTATACGAAGAAGCAGCTAGAGCATTTGAATATCCCGCTGAGAGACTCCTTACCGAAATTGATCCCGGATCTTCATCCTAAAACCAATTACGTCGTTCATTACCGTAATCTGCGGTATTACGTCGAGAAAGGGATGAAAATCAGTCGAGTTCACCGAATTCTATCCTTCGAGCAGGGAACTTGGCTCTCCGAGTATATCGCCTTCAATACAGAAAAAAGAAAGATGGCCGCCAACGATTTCGAGAAGGATTTCTTTAAATTAATGAATAACGCCGTCTTCGGTAAAACGATGGAGAATTTGAGGAATCGAATCAAGTTCGACCTAGTTCAACACCCCAAATTAGCTATTAAGAAAGCTAGCTCTCCAACATTCGAAAAATTCACCATTTTTCATAATGATTTGGTGGGAATTCACTCAATAAGAAAATCAATCACCTTGAATCGACCTATATATACCGGCTTCACCATCCTGGATCTCTCGAAGCTACTGATGTACCGGTTCCATTATGACACCATCCGAGCACAGTACAACGATAAAGCCAAACTTCTTTTCACCGATACGGACAGTCTCACGTATTACATCGAGACGAATGATTTATACAAGGACTTGGCTCAAAAAGCACACCATTACGATTTCTCGGGGTACCCCACCGACCATCCGCTTTTTAGTAATGAGAATAAAAAGAGTCTGGGGAAATTCAAAGATGAGTTAAACGGTCTACCTATCCAAGAGTTCTGCGGCTTACGGCCAAAGATGTACTCCATTCTGTCTGCGAATGGTGAGAAGAAGACGGCCAAGGGCATCTGCAAAAGAGTTGTGAGGAAAAGCGTTTTTCACGCTGATTACCGAGATTGTCTCCTGAATCGGAAAATTACCACTGCAGAGATGAATCGCATCGTCAGTGCAAAGCATAATCTCTACACAATACGGCAAAACAAGCTATGCTTGAACCCATGCGATGATAAGCGCTACATACTTGAAGATGGAATCACGACCCTTGCTCATGGACACGTTGATATACCAACATAGACCCTCATCGAACATAACTCTTGCTATTAATTTATATACATTTTTGAATATATTCTGTATAATTTTAGTATAATTCATAAATATTTGGTTCATATTTATATTGTTTTAAGTGTTATTAAAAGTGAAAATTAAAGTTAAATACATTATTTTAATGAAAACCTGACTGAAAATTTCTTTCCTTTAAAATGCGTCTTTATCGTAAAATTCTTATCTCCAGAATCCTCTATCTTATCTACTAAGCCTACACTTTTTTCAGTGAAAGCGAGCGCCAAAACCCTCTAATGTTCAGGAAGATACGATATAATGTATGTTTTGATATTATCGCAGTTTGGTTTCTAATATGTTTATAGGTATTTACATAACAGAAAACTCTTCAAATTACTGAATTCCGATTAATTTTTGCTCGTAGGAAACTAAAAAAAGCGGTTGAAAGTGACATGAAATGTCTATAGTTCAATTAAAAGTATCAGCAAAACACTAAAAATTGGTTAATGTTTCGCTAATTGTATAGTAAAAGTAACGTTATTCGACTTAAATACATCTGATATTATTAATAAATGACAATTATAAAACAGATAATGAAGTTGAATGACGAAAAACTGGTCGAAAGTGTTGCTAATATACTAAAATGCGGATCGAACTGATGTAAAATGAAAGCGCTCGATTGAAAGCGAACTAATATGACTATAAGAGGATCAAAGTGTTGTCAAACTACTTAAAGGTGGTTCCAATCGCATTCAATGGAACTTAAAAAGCAGTTGAACGTTCATGAAATGACTGAAGTACAATTGTAAGTATTGAAAAAAACACCAAAAAATAGGTTTAAGTTTCGTTAAATGTCTAATAAAGACCACACTATTCCACTTACATTATTTGTTTACATTCTTATCAGCATGATAAGGAGTGCAAACCTAGTTTGATTTCTAATATATTATAATCATTTAAGTAACAGAAAGCCCCTTCAAATGACTGAAATGCGGTTGATTTAGTTCGTATGAATCTAAAAAGTGGTTGAAAGTGTCATGAAATAACATGAAATCCTTCGGTTGAAAGCGAACTATTATGACTAAGAAAGTGTATCAAGATGCAGTTAAACTAGTAAAATGTTGTTGAAAACGTCGTCAAACGAATAAATTTCAATGAAAAGTAACGTGCAATGAATCATAATGTAGATAAGAGTTACGTCATTCGCCTAAACTACACTTGGAATATAAAACAATTTATAACTGTTAAGTCACAACCTGAACGGTGAAGGGACGGATCTCCGAATTCTAAGACCGTAGGGGGCGCCGCCACCCACCTTTTTTTTCAAAAACGCGCCCCCTATGGTCTTAGAATTCGGAGATCCGTCCCTTCACCGCTCAGGTTGTGACTTAACAGTTATAAATTGCTTTATATTCCAAGTGTAGTTTAGGCGAATGACGTAACTCTTATCTACATTATGATTCATTGCACGTTACTTTTCATTGAAATTTATTCGTTTGACGACGTTTTCAACAACATTTTACTAGTTTAACTGCATCTTGATACACTTTCTTAGTCATAATAGTTCGCTTTCAACCGAAGGATTTCATGTTATTTCATGACACTTTCAACCACTTTTTAGATTCATACGAACTAAATCAACCGCATTTCAGTCATTTGAAGGGGCTTTCTGTTACTTAAATGATTATAATATATTAGAAATCAAACTAGGTTTGCACTCCTTATCATGCTGATAAGAATGTAAACAAATAATGTAAGTGGAATAGTGTGGTCTTTATTAGACATTTAACGAAACTTAAACCTATTTTTTGGTGTTTTTTTCAATACTTACAATTGTACTTCAGTCATTTCATGAACGTTCAACTGCTTTTTTAGTTCCATTGAATGCGATTGGAACCACCTTTAAGTAGTTTGACAACACTTTGATCCTCTTATAGTCATATTAGTTCGCTTTCAATCGAGCGCTTTCATTTTACATCAGTTCGATCCGCATTTTAGTATATTAGCAACACTTTCGACCAGTTTTTCGTCATTCAACTTCATTATCTGTTTTATAATTGTCATTTATTAATAATATCAGATGTATTTAAGTCGAATAACGTTACTTTTACTATACAATTAGCGAAACATTAACCAATTTTTAGTGTTTTGCTGATACTTTTAATTGAACTATAGACATTTCATGTCACTTTCAACCGCTTTTTTTAGTTTCCTACGAGCAAAAATTAATCGGAATTCAGTAATTTGAAGAGTTTTCTGTTATGTAAATACCTATAAACATATTAGAAACCAAACTGCGATAATATCAAAACATACATTATATCGTATCTTCCTGAACATTAGAGGGTTTTGGCGCTCGCTTTCACTGAAAAAAGTGTAGGCTTAGTAGATAAGATAGAGGATTCTGGAGATAAGAATTTTACGATAAAGACGCATTTTAAAGGAAAGAAATTTTCAGTCAGGTTTTCATTAAAATAATGTATTTAACTTTAATTTTCACTTTTAATAACACTTAAAACAATATAAATATGAACCAAATATTTATGAATTATACTAAAATTATACAGAATATATTCAAAAATGTATATAAATTAATAGCAAGAGTTATGTTCGATGAGGGTCTATGTTGGTATATCAACGTGTCCATGAGCAAGGGTCGTGATTCCATCTTCAAGTATGTAGCGCTTATCATCGCATGGGTTCAAGCATAGCTTGTTTTGCCGTATTGTGTAGAGATTATGCTTTGCACTGACGATGCGATTCATCTCTGCAGTGGTAATTTTCCGATTCAGGAGACAATCTCGGTAATCAGCGTGAAAAACGCTTTTCCTCACAACTCTTTTGCAGATGCCCTTGGCCGTCTTCTTCTCACCATTCGCAGACAGAATGGAGTACATCTTTGGCCGTAAGCCGCAGAACTCTTGGATAGGTAGACCGTTTAACTCATCTTTGAATTTCCCCAGACTCTTTTTATTCTCATTACTAAAAAGCGGATGGTCGGTGGGGTACCCCGAGAAATCGTAATGGTGTGCTTTTTGAGCCAAGTCCTTGTATAAATCATTCGTCTCGATGTAATACGTGAGACTGTCCGTATCGGTGAAAAGAAGTTTGGCTTTATCGTTGTACTGTGCTCGGATGGTGTCATAATGGAACCGGTACATCAGTAGCTTCGAGAGATCCAGGATGGTGAAGCCGGTATATATAGGTCGATTCAAGGTGATTGATTTTCTTATTGAGTGAATTCCCACCAAATCATTATGAAAAATGGTGAATTTTTCGAATGTTGGAGAGCTAGCTTTCTTAATAGCTAATTTGGGGTGTTGAACTAGGTCGAACTTGATTCGATTCCTCAAATTCTCCATCGTTTTACCGAAGACGGCGTTATTCATTAATTTAAAGAAATCCTTCTCGAAATCGTTGGCGGCCATCTTTCTTTTTTCTGTATTGAAGGCGATATACTCGGAGAGCCAAGTTCCCTGCTCGAAGGATAGAATTCGGTGAACTCGACTGATTTTCATCCCTTTCTCGACGTAATACCGCAGATTACGGTAATGAACGACGTAATTGGTTTTAGGGTGAAGATCCGGGATCAATTTCGGTAAGGAGTCTCTCAGCGGGATATTCAAATGCTCTAGCTGCTTCTTCGTATAATTCGACAACTCTGAGGTTACAACAGACCGCTTTTGTGGTGCCAGAGGTAAATCATTATGATCGTGATGTAATGATGCAGGGTATGTCAAGTCGACCTCGAGAATGTATCCGATTTTATCGTCATCTGGGTGTTTGAGTATATCCTCGATTGGGATGGAATTGCTCCATTGAAATTCCCTCATCGGCATGGGATCCATCATGACTGTACCGTATAGATTGTTACAATCTAAATATGTCAGGAAGGTCGTGGGTTTTTCTGGGTCATATGTATCGGGAAAGAGATTATTGTTGGCTGTCGCTAAACGGTGGGTAATCATGGAAACGCCGCCGCGAATCCCTCTCTCGATCATCAGATGCATATCCGGATCTAGCAGCAGATCTAACTCCACCCCCGTCATATAGAGGGCGCTTTCCCAAGCGAAACCCGGGCTCGTATATGAATGAGCACTATCTAATTTATAGTAGTTCATACAAATGTTCCGGAATGATTCGAAGACATCAGCCAGCTGAAGAGTATCGGCGGTGACGTAGAGATCGTGATACTCTCCCATATTTCGTATCCGGAAAGTTTCCCAGACCTTCTGGGCATGTTCGTAGTCATTGTCATTGATGGGTGTATCAGTTAAAATGTTGAAAAAGCTGTCCTTCGAGGGTAGTTGCTCTCGGTTGAATTGTTCTGTACTGTCCATGAGATCGTAGGGGTAGACTCCTTTTCTCAACAGTAGGGCGACCTCATCAGGGTTGTACACGGAATTTAAAATGGGAAACTTATCGGAGCCTCCTTTAGCCAGGTTCCCCACGAGGGTTTCCAGGGGTGCAGCTAAAAACCGAAACGAGTCGACGAAACGTAGATGTCCCAGCGAAAAGGAGATGTACGTCTCACTATTGCTCGGAATGCAATCGATTCTTTTATTTTTGATTAGTCCGATCTGCTGCATTAGAAGATGCCCATCGTAGCGGCTGAGGTTATGGAGAAAGACGGGAATATGATTCGGCGGTTTCAGTTTCAGGTTGCAGGTATTATGTGCCGCTCCACGATACATCCCCAAGTAGTGATCATGGTCCCTAACTTTCCAGTCCTTCGATGTGAAGGGTTTATCACATAGATAGCAGGTCGACGCTTCTCGGTGGGTCTTTTCCTCCTCACTTGATAGATTCAGCGGAAGTTTTTCGGCTATTTTACCCTGAATAGTTTTCGCCTCGACATCTAATTTATCGAAAAAGACTTTCGTGGCATCTTTTCCTCGATACGTAACCGGTTTACTGGCCTTGCCGCCGGGGCCGACCACCACATATGAAAAACCGCAAGAGATGTGATGGGCTAATGTTGTAGTTGATGACAGTGTCGAATCGGGCAGGCAGGTATCGACTTTAGGCATAATAGATTCAAAGTCGGCGTAAATAACGTATGGAACCCTCATACACCATCCGAACTTTGTGAATCTACAAATGGGGTTTTCAGTGGGCATTTCAATATGTTGAGGTCCGTGGACGTTGCAATCTTTCACGTGTTTGCTGTGGTTGTTTTTAGCGTTGGCACCGGAAAAACGGTGTAGACAATAGCGACAGTAGAATGTTGAACGACAATCTTTAGTCAAATCGCTTAAGAGCCGGCTTAAACTTCGAATCAGACAGTAATGTTGTTTCTTACCACAGGTTAGTAATAGGAGATCGATTTGTCTTTCCGCCTTTACTTTGTTTTCACTAACGTGGATAGGGAAAATTATTTTTTCCGCGGCGAAGATGTTAATCGAGAGGTTATTCGCATTCTCAAATTTTTTCAGTTTGTTAGAATCATATTTAAAGGGGAAGGATATCCCTTCTAAATTCAGTTCCTCGGCGAATTCCGTATATTTATTAACACGTTCAGGGTGAATGTTAGTTGGATGTAATTGAGCTAAAATACAGTACAGAAAGCATCGGTCGTCGTCGTTTTTAATATTAATGACGGCTTTCTTGTCTGCAATCCATTGAGGTAATTCAATGTATGATCCTCCTTGCAGTGGAGAGTACGCGATAATGTTTAATTGTAGAAATTCGATTCGATCTAACACCCATCCAGATCCCTTATCTTCATATTCGGACATGGATTGCTCAATTTTTTGAATGCAGGTTGAGATCTGATCCCGAATAACATCAGAACTTAGTGTAGCGTAGGTGAATCCACGAAAATATGGTAGAGCTTCGACGACGGTGTCGATATTGGCCAGGGAGCGTGTATAGCGAGCACGAATAACAAGGTACCATTTCACTCCTTTCTTTGATTCACGTTTTTTCTCGATATACCCGTAAATAGCTTCGGTGTGACTGTTAATTAATCTTGATGCGTCTGTTTCCACCCCACTCGGGGTCGCACGGGCAGCGAAAACGGCATCGTCCAGTGCTTCAACCTCCTCCCACTCATCTCGAGGTTCTGGAAACGGTGATGGACGTTTAACAGGTGTAGCAGAATCGCCACCCGAATGGCGACGTTTCCTAGATTGGTTAGAGGTCGGTGGAGAATGGGTGAGGGTGTTGGGATCCGATTCGGCGGGTGTGAGCGGATTAGGTAGAGAGATACCTTGCGGGGTATCAGAGGTTCCAGGAGGTAGACCGTGCACTTTCTCGATGTGCTTATTTAAGTTGGTTTTCCGTGTAAATGATGCCGAACATTGAACACACGCGAACCTTATATTCTCATGGAGCGAACGTATGTGCTGCAGTAGACTTCTTTTAGCGGGAAACTTTGCGTCACATTTATCGCAATGAAACAATTTAAATTGGGTAAAAGTTTCTGATTTAACGAAACTCTAATCTCCTTAATGTATGTATGACTTGTCGATAGCTCGTGTCTTACGAAAATGATCTCTAACACCCTAATCAATCGCTTTACATACACCTCAAACATTTGATACTGATAATGATAAACTATAACTAGAACTAGAACTGGAGCAGGCTTCTCATTGGTTAATAGCTCTTAATCTTAAAAGATAAGGGGTATAAGGATGACTCATCATAAACCCCCCCCCAACCCCCCAAAAATGGGTAAAGAAAATAGCGTGTGAATGGTAAATATTGGAATAATAGAATAGATATGGTCCGTCGGACACTTCTGATGTGGATCTATACTAGGGTGTTTGATTTACATATATTATGATTTCTGATATTTGTATATTGTTTTTTATTCCGGATGTTACATCTATCTGAATATGATTCGTCTATGTTAAGCATTTTAAAATTTCCCAATCGATATTCAACTACTGATAAAGGTGAAACTCGGAACTGAACCGATTAGATTTAGCATGATTTTGAATTTCTCGTCAAAAATCATACTGATAAGGGTGTAAACAAATAGTCTAGAATGATCTTAATATTCACCACTTTTCGAATAATTAAATAAATATGATTAAAACTAATTATTTTCCTCGATAGATGTATACAATAATATACGTTGCACTGCTATAAACCATACCGTTATACATTAAACTAAGCATTAACTATTATTCTAGTTTGAAGGTCGTGATGTAACTGCTTTTCACTGACCCCGAATAACATAGAATATAAGGTGAATGATTTCGTTATGGTTATAACAATTCTACGTCTTTGTGAAGGGGATGAAGGTTTGATAGATAAGATAAGAAATTTGAATGTAGGAAAGATAACAATTTTATGGAAAATATGTTTGCGATACCATCGATTGATTGTTGAAGTATAGGTGCTGCTGCAGCTAATGTTAAAGTATAGCAGCAGTTGATGCAGCTAATGTTAAGGTATAGCAGCAGGTGCTGCTAATGTTAAAAGTATAGCAGCAGGTTGTCCGAGAACATAGATTCTCCCCCTACTACACTATGTTAAATATTCGTTGAAACCATGTGAAAATTATAAAAATTCTCCAACTATTTCTTTGTGATCATTTAACATTAGGCTTAGAAAGACAAAAAATAGGCCCAAAAAGTTTTAAAAAAATCACGTGAACTTAATTAGAGAATCAAAATGGTGAAATTAAGCGCGAGATTTGAATTGAAACTTTTATTGAAATGCTGCACGTGCTGGCGCGTGAGCTAGCGCGTGGTTTAAAAATATTTTTTTGAAAAAGGCCAAGTTAACCTTACACTACGAGAAATGAGATACTATACCTTTTCAGCCTTTGCTAGTGCTGTAAAGTTAGGCTGTGAAAAAAGTGTACCCCCTTGGTCGCGAAACCTTGGGTCTAACTCGCAAAAATTTTTCCACCTCATAATGTTAAGCTCCATAGAGTTTAACATTATGATTTCGGATTGAGTATAAATAGAAAATCCCTGACGGGATTTTCTTAATATTAAACACTTTGGTATAGGTCAAGGTCAAAAGTACTATACTATTTGAGGGGCTTAGAATATTCTTTATCTCTACCAATTTCTCGAAATTGGAAACTAACCGGTTTTAGATTATACTTGGGTATAAATGGTTTTTTCTTTCTTATCATTAAAATCAATGGATATTTATTCAACCTGAGAAAAATACTTCTTAAAAGAATTTTTTAAAAGAATACCATCCCCTTTGATTTGAATTAAAATAGAGGTTTTTACCTCTCCGAGTGACGTATGTCACGGAGAGGTTCTAATTTCGACGTGTGTGTGTGTGTGGCTGTTGTTATTGACTTACACCCCACGTGACCGCGTTCGCAGTTTCCAAATCGGAGCAAACGTGTTCGCCATTTCCGAACTGCTTTCAAAAGTCTCGGAAATGGCTCCTCTACTTGAGTTCTCACACCACCATCTTCTGATCTTTGTCCATCCCACACGGACACCAGTCTGTACATACTGGCTTCTAATCACCACCATCTTCTGGTCTTCGTCCATTCCACTTGGACACCAGTCTGTACATACTGGCTTCTAATCACCACCATCTTCTGGTCTTCGTCCATTCCACTTGGACACCAGTCTGTACATACTGGCTTCTAATCACCACCATCTTCTGGTCTTCGTCCATTCCACTTGGACACCAGTCTGTACATACTGGCTTCTAATCACCACCATCTTCTGGTCTTCGTCCATTCCACTTGGACACCAGTCTGTACACCTGGCTTCTAATAACCACCATCTTCTTCTCTTCGTCCATTCCACTTGGACACCAGTCTGTACACCTGGCTTCTAATCACCACCATCTTCTGGTCTTCGTCCATTCCACTTGGACACCAGTCTGTACACCTGGCTTCTACTCCATCGTCATCGTTGGGTTTAAGACATTCGCGGCGATCAGCTAGGGTTACGAGAAACGTCTAGCCTCCCTAGGGTGGGATCACCACCAAAGGTTTTCGCAATTGCGGTTGTTCTTGCTTTTAGCTGTAGATCGACACCCTTATATACTACCTATTTGAGTAAGGCAAAGCAACCGGAGTATGCTTCATTTCAAACGCCAATATTAGTCAAGTCTCTCAAGAATGTCTAATTGTTCTTTATCAACGCGATGTAACGCTCAATAAGGCGAACAACTAACGAAGAAAATATTTAATATTAATTATATTTATTTTAATATTTAAGATAATCTAGTTTCTCAACTCAAAATTAAAACGGAAAGAGTTAAAAATTAGCCTATGTTTTAGTCTGTGTGTGTCCGTCCGTTAGTGCACCGCGTTAGCAGTTCGCTTTGTTTTGTGGAAAAAAATCCTACAAAACCTTAATATTTGGTTTTCTCATAATGTATAATTAATATATGGAAATATTTTTCGTAATTTCGATGCCTTTAGTGGTTTTGTAGCTATAAAGCTCTGTTTCATTTTGATATGCCAAGAATATTTTTTATTATTATTATTTGAAATCGATGTTTATATATTACTTAAGCTATACTACATCTGTTTATAGCATAATTTTTTCTAAAGTGATTTCAAGACGAACGCATCTATATTGGTCAAATGAACTTTTATTTGTCAATAGGCCTATCGAACCAAAAAGTAAACGCTTGGGTTTGGTTTTCGTTTCTGTAATACAGAGACATTAACGGTTCAGAGTGAGCCGAAAGTTAAATACACTTTTAAATAATTAGGCTTAGACTTTATAACCATGGTGGAAATCTGGGCCGCGTTCAGAAGAGCTCAGCGCTGTTAGCAGTGTCCTACAGAACGGGATTTTGTTATTGAATTTTGACGTCACGGTGCTCAGCGCTGAGCCAGCACGGTCTTCAAGGAAAATAGTCGGGTTTTTGGATAACGTGACGTAAAACGCGTAGTTCTCAGCTTGGCGAAAAAAGCATGGAGGAATTAATACAAATAGCTCTTGCTGATTATGATGGGACTAGAGCTATTTAATTAGCGTGAAACAAGTTGATCACGCGAGAAGTTTAAGAGACATGTTAGTTTCTAATTTTAATTATAAAAGTTGTTGTTATCTATCTCTTAAAATATGTTATCATACAATTTTTGTTAAGCCTTGGTACCTTGCACGCTTTATTGCGCTAGCGTCATTTTTAAAACACCGATGACCGGAGAAAAGCTATGACGACAGAGCTCACAGGTAAACGTTTTCCAAATCCGCTGTCTTTTTTGGTGAGCTCTGCTGAACGCAGCCCAGATCAGAGAAAGGTCTGATCGCAATCGGATTATAGCTTCGTGTTTTCATGCTTTTTATGGTGCCCATTTACCTTCAGTGTGTGTGGCCACAAATTAGCTTTGGTGTTATGTAACGTTAACAGTCATGTTGACAAACTAAGAAAATCGTTGAGGTGAAACGAGAGGATAGTGTTTACATGGCAACCCTGTTGTGAATATGGCTTTGAACATAGAGGGTATACAGTTGAGGAGTAGAAAATTGGGCCCTTACAAACACGTAAAGGTAATATCACCCCAAAGTTTTATCTCTTCATTTCCCGTTTTTCCCCCATCGGATGATTTTAATGTGTACAAGTATATCCTTATTGGATGTAAAATATCGTCTGATTTACAGTATATTTGCTATGCTTTGTATACTGCTTTAATATTTCATAAATTTTAACTTCACTATTTGCTCACAAAAAAAAAAAGAAACATTTCCATATCTGGGTAAATAAGTTTGTAAGTAGTCCTCTTCTAGACTCGGAGAGGTAATATTTTGGTTTTCCCAACTTGTAATACTATGTACCGTTCCTAACGAGTCTAACCACAGCCCACTCGATCACACTTTGGCTTCACGCGCTATAGAAGCCCATTATTGGTCTGAAAACACGTATCTCACATTTTAGCAAAAATTGAATTGATGTCAGCTTTTAACATGGCCGTCTATGGCGAGTTCAAATCTCTTGAACTTATATTGAAATGTGCAAAATTTCAGAAGTTTTTGTTTTACAGTCTTTTGTAAAAAATATCAAAACACTACTAAGTAACCATAAATAAAAGGCTTATGTTTTCTTTGCTTTCACTGGTGCGAATCTCTTGAAATTTCAGTGAGGTATATTGTAGGGGTTTGAACTATAGTGCAAAATATCAAAGTTTTAAAACGAATAGGTCTTTTCCTAAATATTCTCAAGGTTACTAAAAAGGTTAGGATTGTTCATAAACAAAATATTCTGAATTTCTATATAACGCCGAAGGACCAATTACCATATTTGGCGCGAGTGCATCTCGAAAACTGGATCTAATCACAACATCACCACACAACGAACACAGTTCAACTTCACCGTTCATGGCACAAAACCGGCCGTCAGTAGCACGCCGCAAGAAATTATGATCTCATTATCAACGCAAAAATCGAATGCAGGACCACGTAAAGGGAAGCAAATAAATTTTGATAAGAATACGTCATCCGGTACGTTATGAATATAACGGAGCTGTTTCGCGCAAGAATACCTTGGGACCCGCAGAGTGGCTTCGGCTGTCAACTGATAGTGGCTAAATTTTGAATTCCCAGTAATATTTGACGAAGACATAAGCGCATAAATAATTGATATTATCGGCTTATGGCGAAAATGATTGTCCTATCCCGCTAGCACTAATAATGTATGCTACCCAGGGGAGAGCGGAAATAGGTGTGTTTATATGAGACACAACATCGAGAGAAAAGGGCGCTGACGTATTCACTACGTGCGATGGGGTTTTTACGCCTGTCAAAGGCAACGTTACGTTAACGGGAGGAATTAACGAGACCAAGTTTGAGATGGGGCAGTTGCCGCAGTTATACCCACATTAGGTGCTACACTCGGAGCTTGAGCAGGTACAAAAACATTAGCAGGGGCTGAAATGGTTATTGGACAAGCCGAAATAAGAATGGCAAAAGTAAAATTTATTTGACAAGTCGTTTATTGGGGTTGTAAAGGAAGGCCCATAAGTAGATTGCTCTTTGGAGTGCAATCTGGGGGCTTTAAAGTACAAAGTGTAACTTCATAATCATTTTCTTGAAAATATAGAGCTCTGTCAGTGTCAATCAGTCCCATACAGAACTTGCCTAGAAATATACAACAATATATTTATGTAAATGTTAATCTATCATATTTAATTGTAACTAAATGTCAAATGTAACGCAAGAGCAGATTTGGTTGCACTAACATTAAGCTGAAGCAAAATACAACAACAATCATAACCCAAGATACAAAAGAATCATGAAAGTATCAAAAAATAGTGTCAAAGTCGCAGGTGGAATTGAGAATGTTATTTACATCTAAGCATATTAAAATGCTGACCTATATGGGGCTTAAGAACTATTTCTGTCAAGGCTACGCAGCGCGAAAACCGACAGGGAATTTTAACCACGAACAAAGGCACACGCCGCTTACAGACAGATTAAGGCATCGTCCACTGAAATACCTTTTTTAAATCTCGTATACAATTTAAGAGAAAAGGAAATTTCAAAGAAGAAAGTCATAATTCTAAAAAAAACCCACAGAGATAAAAATACATATTAATTAAAGGAATTTAAAAGAGCCTCGTTTTAGCGAATCACCTAATCGTCAATTTTTACCATGATGCTAAAGCGCTGGTAGAAATGTTCTATAAAAAGGTAGAAAATCACAAAAGAACTTAATGGAAGGTTCCATATGGTACCTTGATAAAAAGCTGAAAAAATTAACCGTAATACATTCATAAATGGCTAAACAAGCTCACGATTTTATATTATCTATCTTTCATGAAGTTAATAAGCTATTGAAGGAAATTTCATAAAACATACCTCATAAGTGATATGTACCATATTTTGGATAGACTGTACACAATTTTCTGGGTTAATTTTGAAGTGTAATGCTTTGCATGCAACTAAAATGCTACACACTGAAACTTAAATACAAGCAAAACGAATTCCAACTAGCATGTAAGCACAATAAGATAGAAAGCGCATTGCGCATGCATTTAAAAAGGATTGAAATTTAAAACCCTTTTGGACATAACTTTCTCTTCAAAGACTAATTACCCTGTTCTTCACATGCTGTGTCCACTTCAGTGCGATCAGCAAAATGTCCCAATGAAATGTACTCCTAAGATTAAAAAATATATATATAGGGTGTGTTCCAAAAATGGTGGTAGAACCGAAGTACTGTGGGTTCTGTGGGCAATTTAGAGTCGAAAATATTCTACGACATTTTGCCATCCAAACCACCATTTATAAGTTATGATTAGACTGTTTTACTAATGACCCCATAACTACTAAGCACTGTCTTTCAGTTTCATCATTAAATTTAAGCTGTCATTCTTACAACGACTCAACCATAACTTTTTAATTGTGGCTCTTAGGGAACAATGTCACAGAACATTTTCCACTTAAATTAAATCACCCATAGATTTCCATGTACTTCGGTCTTACCAACCCTTTTGAACACCTTGTATATTAAATTTTCACAACTCTAAGGGTCTTTCAGACGATCCAACCTTTTGACTCAGCTTAATGGGTCAACTCAAGTTGAATCAACTAGTTGGATCGTGTGAATAGACGCTGGATGAGTTGAGTCACCAAAAGAGTTGGCTAGGAAAAATTGGATCAGTGATCTAATTTTTGGTGACTCAACTTTTTCATTCATTTCTCCTGCCAATCAAAATGAATTACAAAAATAGCCTTTTTCGCGGGTTATTTCATAAGTGCCAAAGTAGGTGGCGCTTAAAAAGTTCCATTTGGCGGTAAAACTTTAGTCGTGTGAATAGGAAGGATTTACTTCACTTTTCCCTTTAAAGGTTGGGCAACTTGGGCCAGTTGATACAACTTTTTGACCCATCGAGCTGAGTCAAAAAGTTGGATCGTCTGAAAGACCCTTAAAGGATAAACTATATGAGTATAATTTCTATTAGTCACCTCAGTAGTAACTCCAGCTTTTTTATAAACTTGGCTCCTTGGGTAACTAACTGAAGTTACATCATGAATAGAACCATAACAGCAGGGGCAGCAAATAAACTTTGCCCTGTGCGTTAAACTCTTATTTAAAACCAAATCCGTAGCAACTCCACAGGCGTGCAACGACAATGCTATGTCAAATGCCCCTTTAAAGTGGTCCAAGTTGCACTAATACAAGAAAGACAAGAAAGACATAAAAATAACTTAAAATTAGGTATTATTCCCTCAAAAATCTGTCGACTGGGCTATGTAAATAATAACAATTAGACTGATCTATAAACAGGGTTCATACAACTTTTGTAAAACAAATTTCCTTAAGATTTCCAGGTTTTTCCCCATATACTTTCCTGAATTTTCCAGGTTTTTCACCCTATATGGAGTATCCTATGGAGCAAATGTTAACAAAGGAGGAGGGGCAAATAGGACTATTACATAATCAAAGGACATCCCCATATCTCTAATATAACCAAAGTATAGTGTAATGTTAATCCTATGGAGAGGATGTTTATGAACAATTTGCTTAATTACTTGGCCCCTGTTTGACGCAAATTTCCCTGAATTTTACTAAAAATTATAAATTTCCCTGAGTTTTCCTTGAGGTTTTTGTCAACTATTTATTTCCCTGATTTTTCCAGGTTTTCCCTGTTTTCCAGGTTTGTATGAACCTTGTATGAACTCTTTTCGTGGGAGGGAAGTACGCCCTTCATCTCCGAGTTTTCCCAGGGCAAAAAGGACGTAGGCATCTATAGGTTTATACAGGCTGTTTCTGAAAGGTCTGTCAAAAGTTAAGGGAGATGTTCTTTGGGCGATTTCGAGTTTTTATGGCATATTGCCGTTCGGATCACCATTTTCAAGTCAAGGTATGTTTAGGGTGTTAATTTAATTAGCGTTGCCTATCAGTTTAAGGGTCATCCGTAATACACTCTAAACATAACATTTAAAAATTCTGCATTGAGACCTAGAATGATTTAATTTTCCAGGGAACTTGGTCATAAATTCTAGATGCTTACCAAGACATTTTTTAATTCCTTGGGCATATTGAAATATGTCTTCAAGATAAGTTATTAAAACCAGAAGTTTCATACATTGATTGGCTATAATACTTATATCCTTGGTTTACACACTTCAAAGCTAGGCGCGGATGTGGTTTAGTTCAAACAAATTACAACAGATTCTCTCTCATAGTTAAAGGGTGGAGGGCGAGGGGTCGGACGTTTAGGAAAAAGTGTACGGGATTTCGAAATCCAATTTGATTTCGTCGGATTTCGTTTGATTTCGTCGGATTTCATTTGATTTCATCGGATTTTGTTTGATTTCAGAAGTCAATAAAATCAAATGGATTTCATTGAATTTTGAGATTTTTCCCGTGATTCCGTCGGATTTTGCTATTTTTACCGTGATTTCGACGGATTTTGCGATATTTCCCTTGATTTCGTTGGATTTTGAGGTATTTCGCGTGATTTCGTCGGATTTTGTGATTTCTTTTGATTTTGGATTTCGTGAATTTTGTAATGGATTTCACGATTTCTTTACTGATTTTGCTTCTGATTTTGTGATTTCTATGTTCATTTCTTGATTTCTTTGTTGATTTTTTGATTTTTTTACTGATTTTATGATTTCTTTACTGATTTTGTGATTTCGTTGCTGATTTCGGATTTTTTATTTGATTTCGAAATCAGCATTGATTTCGGATTTCTTAAATTGGATTTCACAGGTAGCGTACGGGATTTCATGAATGACCGACCCCTCGGTGGAGGGCCTGCTATGTTTAGCAAAGGCTAGTTTTAGCTAAGGCTCGTGGACTAATTGTAATTGCCAAAGTAAAATTATTGTGTAGAAGATTAGACAGCATCTTGTGCCCACTAGAATTTTTAAGGCAAAACTGAAGTCCTTATGGAAAGTCAACTTGAAGGGGAACCACGTGACCCGCGATTTGCTTTAAAGTACACCAACTAAGTTTTCTAACTATGGAATGTTTAAAAGTTACATAATATAATGATTCGGCTGGTGCTATTTGTTATTCACACTCTTTAAAACAGGTTGTTTCGTCTTTGTGCTCCTCTATATCGCGATACAAGGTTACTAACACCAGAAGTGAGATGAGGCTAGAAGTGAAGGGTTCTAGCATTGGTAGAAGATCCTGGCACTAGTGAACAAAATTGAGGATTTTATGCCGCTTCCATCGCGCTAAAACTAGAGAGAAAAAAATTGGTCGGGTTCCAAAAAAATTTTCTATCCCCTTCCCCTCAACCTAAAGCGGCCGAACACGGACGCGGGTGCTTGAATCTAGTTCGGCCGTCTACCGCCACGAGTGTCTCACGTTTTGGAGGGAAAATTCAGAAACCGCCACCAGAGGGCCAACCGTTCATGTGTTATCAAGAATATTCACTTTCGCCGAGTGAAGAATAGACCTGTTCACACTAAGGGCCGCGCATGAGAAGTTTCAATGTTTGGGGGCATGAGTTATAGCGCTTCTATGGAGTTAAACGTGTAAACTAAACTACGATGGACGTATGGGAGACCTTTTGAAATTTAATATTAAAATAAAATGCCTAGTATTTAAAACCGAGATAGTACAATTAAAATCATGTTAAGAAATAAAGTGTTTAAGTTCTAATGGAAACGGTGCATTGATATTAGTAGGCCGCTATAACTCACTAAGCCTTGGCGACGGTACGGGATCATCGCTTCATCGGCGAATAGACGGCGATGTCCGCCGATGCCGTGCCGAAAGCGCTGTGTATAAATGCCCGTAAGCCCTGGCGCCCAATTTAGTGAGTAGAATTTCATTAAATGCCCTAATTTTACGTCTATCAATTGAATTTGATAAAATTTCACCTCCGAAGTTCAATTAATACTTTTACAACACGTAATACAACACTGTTTTATAAAAATAAACTCGAATGCGTAGCAAATAAGGCAAAAGGAATGGTTAAAAGTACTGCACTGCCCCCAAACATTCTTTCTACGCATGCTCACCTCTCGAAATTTTTCCCCCCTTTTCACCCCCGCTCTACCGGTGAAAAGGTCTATTTGGTTAGCTCAATACTTCTAGTCTCATCTCACTTCTGCTAACACTGGGCCAAATAATTTTTTGATGTTACTATCAGTAGTAAGTGAAGCCAGCAGACTGAAAACTAGCTTACAAGTCTACCAACCTGATAGAAAAATATATTATCAAGTTCCAAAATGGAGGCCCTGTCTCGAGCTCTATCAAGCGATGATTCCTTATTTTCCACCAGAATAATCTAAAATTGCAAATACAAATTATAAGCTTGAGGATCGACAAATTAAAACTACAATTTATACCTTGCACTTTGGTAAATAGTATGCAAGAACGATTCCAACATGGCCCTACATTACGCAACACAAAACAATTAAATCATTATAATATTTTACTTTATTAGAAGATAATTAACTCTGAATCATCCGTTTTATAAGGGAGGTGTTTTTATGTATCAGGTTGGGGCGAGATGGAGTAAAGGTTGCAGGGGTCAGACTAGGCTTTTTTAGACACCATAGGTACTATCAAATGTGGATGAGAGGGAAAGTATGACAATGGCCATAGAGTCTGTGTTAAAAAACGCGGACATCAAAGTTTCGCCAATAACTATTTAGTTTACTAGTGCATAGCCGACTTGTATTAATAAAGGCCTATAGGTGATCCTCGGTTTTTTTTCTGATATTGGCAATGGCCGTCGTGATCTGCCGCCGCTAGATGTCGTTCTTAGGGGGAAAATTTTGAGGCGGGAACTTCAAAACGAATGAAAATGCCTATAGGAGAAAGCTTACTTTTTGCCTTGAGGTTGGGTTTTTTTTTTTTTTTTTTTTTTTGAATAAAGTAAGGCAGTTTATTTAGAAGTAATACATTTACTTGATAACAATATATTTGTCTTTATCTCATTTAAAGTGCGTTTAGAAAAGTATGTTTTCTACTTTTCTATCACAGTACAATGTAATATTTTCAAAATAAGTGTTTTGATTAGTACCTAACATATGAAATTTTTTGAATCACATTACAACTTTGCATATTTTCGGGGTAAGGGTTTTTATTTGTACGTTTTGACTGTTTCTTCAACGTCACTTATATCTTTGGCATAGTTGATCATTAAGAGTTTGACAAGATTATCTAACATAATATCACATAAATTAATATATATATAACACAGTAGGATTGAAAAAGTTTAGTAACTTATTGCGTTATTATAATACCTTAAATATTTTGGCGAGGTAGAAACGTTAAGGGTTCTTTAAAGGGTATGAGAAGCTTCGTTTGAACAACCTATGATTTATATAGCAAAATATAGAATTAATTACTGTGAATTCAAAAATATCAAGCTTTTAATTCTCCGATTTCTAGTTAGTTGGCAATATGCATTTGAAAATGCTTCATATGAAATTATTTAAAATCCACTTTTTAAAGTTTTTAAGAAAGGCTACAACGTTTTCTTGTTTTTGACGTCACACACGCGAGATGGTGCCACTCTCTCCGCTATCAAAGCATAGACAGAGCACGAGACGGGTATAGCTCGCGCTCGCGCTCCTTGTATAGGTTTGCCCGTGTGATGTCATAAACCAACCGAACAAGCTGACAAGACAAAATAATTTATATATCGAAGCTGAGTTTTCGTGATTTTCCAATGGATTTCAAAAATAGAAACTTTGGTTCAATTTAGGGGTGTGCGGGTACCCGATACCCGAAGATTACCCGTTCGGGTATCGGGTCGGGTACCCGCCCCGATACCCGAAAATGAATTTTCCAACTATTCGAAACTAGTCGGGTAGTAAAAATAATCCCCCCCATTACCCGTGACAAGCTGAAACTGGTTGTCGGGTTATTCGCGGGTAGAAAAATAGGAATCAGAAGTGAAAGAGGACCACCCATTGTCCGGTTTAGAAAGAATCGAAATTTTAAGAATGACGAAATTCCATGAAACACTGTTTCAATGTGAAATTTAGTTCACATAAGCTATGCGTTCTGTGGTAGTTTCTTTCTGAGACAGACTAGAATCACCGCACGCAACGCGACACACCTATATCAAGAAGTTATATCTAGTATCAAAAACGGATTTATGTGAGAAGAACGTTGAAGGTAGCAAATTCACTACCCATCCTCGCATACTTTATTGAGAAACGTCGTCTGCTTATATTTTGACTCCACCCACAAATTCTGTATATCTCTATTTTCGTGGTTAAATATATAAAGAAAGAAAAACTAGATGCTTAAAAAAAACATCAATTATTTATATTCTTAACTTTAAAACTTAATTCCACTAAATCGGGAGTTATATAGCATTGTTGTCCACTTTGCTTTTTTACCACTGGCGCAATTTCGGAAAAAATATTTAACCATGCACAAAAATAGAGAAGTCTCTATACACAGAATTTGTGGGTGGAGTCAAAATATAAGCAGACGAAGTTTCTCAATAAAGTATGCGAGGATGGTACCAGAGGCTAAAGCTATGATCCCACGTTCTTAGTGCATAAATCCGTTTTTGCTAGTATCTCAGAGAGTAGGTATAAATTCGCCCCACAGTTCCAGCTTTATCTCCAGTCCAAACGTAGGTCCGGAGTCAATCCCCGTCTCTAAATTACAGCCAGCATCTCATTGGTTCTTGAAAACTCACGTCAGCGCGACGACGCGAGTGACGAAAATTACAGTCATATTTTCCGACTGAGGAGAGCTAGCGAAATATCCCGGCGTCTCCTTTTACGTCCCCCCTTGTATTTTGAAAGGGGGACTGGGACTATGGCGCGCGAATACAAAGGCATCTTATACCTTCTCTCTGAGATACTGATATAACTTCTTGCCTATACATTGCCAGTATTCTGTGTTGAAATAAAACTAAGGGTTAAGAAAGTGAAAGCGGGCATCAAAAAGAAAGAAACTAAGAAAGAGCATACATTGAATAACCCAGGATTGAGATATAACTGGAAGAATAGTCTACTAAATGGAATTTTTGAAGGAAATATCAATTTGTCTAATTACCTGAATACCAGGCAAAAAATTTGGGTACCCACACCTATAACTAACTATTCGTCTAACTTTTAATACCCGACTATTACCCGACAACCATTTTTCGGCTAAGCCTAATTACCCGAATACCCGACAAAAATTCGGGTACCCGCCCCGATACCCGATAACAGTATTTTTGATTACCCGAACCCGATTCGAAATTGAAAAATCACTACCCGCACACCCCTAGACTTCAATTATATTAAAAACTTTATATTTTGAAAGTAGAGACTTGAAAGTGTAATATAATACCACTTTCGTGCTAAAATATGATATGAAATTGTAAATTCCCATACCCTTTAACAAAATCAGATACGAATCCTACGATGATTTATAATTTGTAATTTAATATACTTTTGATTTGTAATTATAATTTTTCATTTGAGGTTCATGTAATTTGGCCAACCCTGTGAATATGCCTATATTTACCAAAACATTACTGGGGTATTTTAGGGCAAGGAATGAGGGTGGATACGAAATCTGAGAGAAATACGCGCCTTAACTGCGGAAACGATTGGGTCTGGTGGGACGCTGAAAATGGGGGAGGAATAGGTATATATTAATTTATGTGATATTATGTTAGATAATCTTGTCAAACTCTTAATGATCAACTATGCCAAAGATATAAGTGACGTTGAAGAAACAGTCAAAACGTACAAATAAAAACCCTTACCCCGAAAATATGCAAAGTTGTAATGTGATTCAAAAAACTTCATATGTTAGGTACTAATCAAAACACTTATTTTGAAAATATTACATTGTACTGAGATAGAAAAGTAGAAAACATACTTTACTAAACGCACTTTAAATGAGATAAAGACAAATATATTGTTATCAAGTAAATGTATTACTTCTAAATAAACTGCCTTACTTTATTCAAAAAAAAAAAAACCCCAACCTCAATACATAAAGTAAGCATTCTCCTATTGGCATTTTCATTCGTTTTGAAGTTCCCGCCACAAAATTTTCCCCCTAAGCGGTCGCTAAAAAATCGGTATGCTGCCCGATGGGTAGCTTCCTACCTATAGGCCTTAATTAATACAAGTCGGCTATGACTAGTGACTGATGGACTTGCAAACTCGCGACTGAAAGTAGTTCCGACATTTATGCTCCTTGGTTTAACCATAGCCCACTCGATCACGCGCATCACGATGCAAGCTGCTCGCGGCGCGCGCTATAGCTAAATTACCGAGATTTGTTTTAAACGTATCTAGTTTTATGTGCTCTCTTCTATTGCTTCGATAACCTTACTTAAATCCATATTATACCTTCAAATACCTTTTAAAACATTACCAGCTACTCTGTCCTGACTACAAACTCAAATCGAGGAAGTTCTAGCATACACAATAGCAGACGACGGTAACCGCGTAACCGCGAATTAACACAAGACCTATTTTAAGGGAGTGAACAGGCCCAGTATAGCTACGCCAATAAAACGGTCAACTACTGCGAAACTCTGATGATTAGCGACTTTTGGCCATTTTCATACATTTCCTCTCATCCACTTTTGGTACTATAAATCATGAATCTATATAACTATGAATATACAGCTGCGTTACGCTGTCTAACCTCTCGATAAGGTTTGGGCGGGGCTTAGCGAAAGGAGACATCAGTCACGTGTCTGCTAGTGTTAGGAGCGGGAGAAGGAAGGGGGAGTCCGGGGTTGTGTAAATTCGAAACGTCACTTCCTCTTGTCTCGTGATTGGCTATTAGAACTACGCAAAACGCGTCAAAGCTAGGAGGGTAACACCCAAACCAAATCGACATGATAGAAGGGGTATATGACAGAGCTGTATATTCATAGTTATATAGATTCATGTATAAATCTAATAACCTACTGGTCTAACTTTAATTCAAAACATTACCCCTCCAGCACAAAAATCCACGATTACGTCATCAACTTTGGCTGTATCCAAGGCAGCAGTCACCATACTCTCGACTTGTTGACATTTACGGTCAACTCTTGATAATGGTAAATCACCTCCAGCTGGATGGGCAGTTATTGGCAAACTATGCCAATCAATTCCTTCATCCATTATGGAGGGACAACTTGAATATATTGGCATGATATTTTGCTCCTTAACATTTAAAAATAGATCCGCATTGATATCACTGTAATATTTAAATTATTTAATTATATTAATTAACCTTTAATTTATTCATAACTGCGGTGGGTTCCTTGTGTTTTATCTTCACTTTAGTTCTTTTGGGGTCCCTAAACGGAAAAAGGAACACGATGATTCAATCATGGCAAAAGTAAACTAGTATCAGAAGTATATAATTCTTCTCTTCGAGAGAAGTGTACACAAAGGCGGGTAATTGTAACATGATTCTTCCCAACATCACAACAATCGAAGCAGGGTTATTGAACCGAATCACATACGCGATAAATATTTCCCTCGTCATTACTCTATTAGAGCTTAAAGGAATAGCGACGTGGTTTAAAAATTATCTCAAATCTAAAGAAAACCTTACTTTTTTGAGAGTTTAAAGTGTTAGAGTCACCAAAAATCGCTATTTTTAAAACTAAAAGGTTTTATTCTCATCTGAAAGATCAAATCTTTCTGATTCAGAATATCTATTTATATAATGCATTATAATTTTTCAAATATTATTAAAACCCCGGCTTTCGGAACCTACTCGCAGAATTTTTTCAAACAATTTTGACAGTTGAATACTCCATATACCCCTGGTGACGTCACGATTCGAGCGCGCGTGAGCACGCGGCACGCGCGACTCCGCAAGTCCTATTTTTTTATTGATAGGTGGTGCTTTCAAAGTGATCGAATTTGACGCGCGCGCGATGTTTGAAAACTAGGCTTAGCTGTCGTAATGAAATCTGTCTCTGTCTCGCGCTGGTCAACCTCTTATGACGTCACCAGGGGTATATTTATAATTTATTCCGTCTTAATGAGGTATGTGAAATATCAATTTTCTTTTTCATATTACAAAATGGATAAATTTCTATAAGACTTTTTACTTTGGATCTACTGTTATTTTAACCCAATTGATGTTTTAAAACGAAAATTAGCCACTTTTCAAAAAACGTGGCACTAACACTTTAAACTCTTCTGATTCCAAAAATATGCTTGATAAATATTTAAATATGAGGGAAAGCACAGAAAAAACACTTCGAAAACTTGAAATTTGGGGGTCAAAAGCAAATTTGCGGAGAAGATTTTTGGCGGGTTTTTCTCCTTGATACGTCACTCACGGACGCTCGCGCCCGAGTCTACTAATGCCGCGCGAATCTGAATAAAATAGGCTTACCGCGGCTCGGAGACAATAACAGGAGTCACGTGAGCGACATCTAGAGAGAAAAAGTCTCCTTACTACGTCATAAAACGAAACAAAATTTTAACTAGGCCTTTTCCAAACACAATACTTTGTTTGCAATTTTATAAATTGCTACGAAACCAAATAAAAAAGTAAACATATCATAATAAACTAGATTTTTCAAGTATTTTTTATCGCATTTTAAGTTTGTGGATGACGAAAATTATGTCTCTAACACTTTAACTATTTGCCAATGCGCGTTTGTCAATTTTTGTAGCACGTTAAGACAATCAAGGTTTGTTAGTTGATTGCTAAGAATTTAGTACTCAAACAGCAAAAGAATTCACCCCATGGAGCAAGGCCCATCTTTAGTTTGATGAGCAGGAGAGCAATCAAAAAGGGTGAGCCTTGGAAGAATCATGTTACATAACTTAAGTATTAAGAGGATACCGAGTGTCATCCTTCTTCTATTATACCCTTCTGGTAGTATGCATTTTTTTTTTTTTTTCAATGCTCGGTGTGGAGACAAGCACCTCTTAACAGAGTTATTAAAGCAATGACATGACGGCTAATCTTCTAAATAAATATTTTAGCTTGATGAAGACAGGAATCAATCAGGCGTCATCAAAAAGAGTGGAGCTTAAAGGGAGGGTGAAATAGAAAATCAAGTGATTTTTTATCGATTCGTCTACTAATTATAAGACCAGTCTGCATAGTGAAACATCCAGGAAATACTTCCGAATGATTTTAAAATTCAAATTAGGTTCAGATTTTATGGATAATTTTAAATAAGGACCTCCGACCAATCGCGTAACGCCCTGCCTTTTTGTTAACAAAATTCTCGTGGCACGCTCCATGTCTCGCGCCACGATTATCACGTCGCGCGCGAATTTTATCAAATCTCGTGACAAATTTCATTCGACACGTAACATGCCACGAGAATTTTGTTAATAAAAAGGCAGGACGTTACGCGATTGGTTGGAGGACCTTCTTTAAAATTATCCTTAAAATCTGAACCTAATTTGAAATAATTTTAAAATCATTCGGAGCTGGTATTTCCTGAATGTTTCACTATGATGCAGACTGGTCTTATAATTAGTAGAAGAATCGATGAAAAAATCACTTGATTTTCTACTTCACCCTCCCTTTAAACTAGCCTTTGCTAATTTCAGCATTCCAGTTAACTCCACCCTTTGACTACGGGACGCACCTAGTGGTACTTTTTTAGACTAAAACACAGCCGTAACTAAATTGCTTTAAATAAGAATAAGATTTATCTTTCATTGTGGATCAGATAATAATAATAATAATCTAGGCTTTGTCTACGAAGGGATTTCCACACTAAGCCTGTGGCTTATTTACAGGTGGGTCCCTTTACAATGAATAGAGGGGTGGTGTCTAGCCCCTATGCCACAGCTAACCTACAGCGCCCTATACTAACTATTACCGTTAACTTCTGCAAGTTTTGATGGAAAGGAGAAACCGGGTTAGACCGCGGAGGAAAACTCCTTTTTAACAAGCGGGGAGAGAACTTGAAAACTCTACGCAGAAGGATTTGTTCCCAGATTTTTCACCCGGTGCCACAGTCCGGGATCCCACCCGGGATCCTCTTGCTGCGAGGCGAAAGCGCTAACCGCTACGCCACCCCACTTTTTACAAAATTTATCAAACTTACCGCAAATATAGGCTTGAATCAGTAATATTGGGAAGAATGACTTTGATATCAGAGCCGCCTTGGGCATCGTCAAAGTTAAATTCATTCCATTTACATTTGGATACAGCTTCAATTACATGGATGTCACTGAGCATTCTTTGGTACCACTGATAAACCATCGGTAGTTCAACACTAGCTCTAATACCACAACTATTTAAATGGTCCTAAAAGATAAATTATTCATATTAATGCAACAAATGGTTAACCAAAGTAAGATTCCCATTAAAGATACCAGAAGTGAGATGAGACTAGAAGTGAAGGGCTCTAGCATTGGTAATAGATCCTGGCATTAAAGGGAGGGTGAAGTAGAAAATCGAGTGATTTTTTATCGATTCTTCTTCTAATTATAAGACCAGTCTGCATAGTCAAACCAGCTCCGAATGATTTTAAAATTCAAATTAGGTTCAGATTTTAAGAATAATTTGAAGGATCGATCCCCTCCGACCAATCGCGTAACGTCCTGCCTTTTTATTAATAATATTCTCGTGGCACGCTCCGTGTCGAATGAAATTTATCGCGAGGTTTGATAAAATTTGCGCGCGTCGTGATAATCGTGGCGCGAGACATGGAGCGTGCCACGAGAATTTTGTTAATAAAAAGGCAGGGCGTTACGCGATTGGTCGGAGAGGGATACTTCAAATTATTCTTAAAATCGGAACCTAATTTGAATTTTAAAATCATTCGGAGGTATTTTCTGAATGTTTCACTATGCAGACTGGTCTTATAATTAGAAGAATCGATAAAAAAAAATCACTTGATTTTCCACTTCACCCTCCCTTTAATGAACAAATTTGAGGATTTTACGCCGCTTCAATCGCGCCTACACTAGAGAGAAAAATTGGTCGAGTTCCAAAAACATTTCCTAACCCCTTCCCCTCAACCTAAAGCCTCGGAACACGGACGCGGGTGCTTGAATCTAGTTCGGCCGTCTACCACCGCGAGCGTCTCACGTTTTGGAGGGGAAATTCTGAAACCGCTACCAGAGGGCCAACCATTGGTGTGTTATCAAGAATATTCACTCTCGCCGAGTGAAGAATTTGGTTACCTCGATACTTCTAGTCTCATCTCACATCTGAAGATACTCACTAGCATCAAATATACACACGGCAACATGACAAAGTCTGCTAAAGTTCTGTCAATACCAGCAAAAAACACATGTTTCAGTTCCAAATCATCGCAGTCTTTACGAACATCTTTTAAATCTGAAGTGGCAATCAAGTCCGTTTGATTTTCTTTGAATAAATCTTGCTTCCGTTTCAATAAATTGTGCGTCTTCACAGGAAGGTTAAGGTGTTCTTCAAACCGGCACAAATTTTCTGGCATTTCAATGTTGCCAAGATGATGTTCCCTAAAAAGCAAATCTCGAACCGCTTCTTGAATGTCTTTCTCACAGAACTTGGTCCATACTGAAACTTCCGAACAAGCGGCGAGACATCCTCCTCGATAGCCCTACAAAAATAAACCTACTTCTTACCTTAAATTTTTAAATGATGTAGCATGGATAAAGAATGCGCGTGAGGAAATTTGTTTTCACTCTACAGGATAGGCAACTCCCTATCTCGAGCGACAGCTTATTCAGTATATACTCTGTTACAACATCGGTTGTCAGCACGCGCAAAGCTAGGTCTCTATGTAATCTAGCCTTGCGCGTGCTGACAAGAGACAAAAAACTTCAGGATATTTTAAACGATTTTAAATCCTGAAGATCCTGAAGTTTTTTGTCTCTTGTCAGCACGCGCAAGGCTAGATTACATAGAAACCTACCTTTGAGCGTGCTGACAACCGATGTTGTAACAGAGTATATACAGAATAAGCTGTCGTTCGAGATAGGGAGTTGCCTATCCTATAGGGACTTGGCAATTCGGGCTTAACTCCGCCCCCAGCGCCATTATGGTATGTTTTTTTAACAGAATGAAAGCTACATAAGCCCCTCCTCCTGGTATGTTTTTTAGCACTAGTGGAAGGTAGCCTGACGTTGCATGACGTAGTACTGCCAAGTCCCTAAAGCGTGAAAACAAATTTCCGCACGCGCATTCTTTATCCATGGATGTAGTTTAAAAGATTAGCTGACCAATATTTCATTGGCAAAATGTTTAGGGTTACTCCGTAACAACTCTTTTATCGTGAATCGTAAAACACCAGCTAATCCAGCAACGCAAGTTCGTAGAGAGTTAGAAAGGAGACATGGCAGTGAACAATTGTGAACTTCACTTGGTATATTTTGAGTGTTTATTGTTTCAATATTTAGTTCATCACATAGCGCATTTGGAACACTATAATACTCGCTAGTTCCATTCAACATGTCACTTTCAACAAAGTATATCTTGCATGGAATGTCTTTACAGTAAGCCACGACTAGAGTGGCAACGTAAGTGTTTAAAGTAACATGAATCCCAGGTGATGACACTTCATGGACACTTCTTTCTTCAGTTGTTCGAATTCTTTCCAGATATAATTCGCTCATATTGCATACGTCTTACTACAAACCTTTAAATGGTAAACTGTCAGTAATATAAATCGAAATTTAACACAAACTGTCCCCGATTAGCGAAATCAAATACGCCGCCGGCCGGTAGTACGGGGCAAACGCAATAATGTTAATAAGAACTTAAAGCAGACGACAGAAAGTATTTGAGGAGGCAACAGCAGTCTTGGAAATAGCACAGGTCCACAGGTCAAAAACCAGTTTATTAATTGCTCGGACCAGTTTTTTTATTCGAAATCCGGGGGTTGCTGGTCCTTGGGACCAGTTTATTAATTAAGAATTTTTATGAAAATTCAGGAGGGACCAGTTTAAAAATTCTAGTCATTATAAATTTCTACTCCATGGATATAGACTTCTAGCCTTGACTGGTTCTCATTCTTGCCTTCCTTGTTACAACCGCAGCCCACTCGATCACGCTTTGGCTTCACACGCTATAGCAGCCCTTCCACACAATGTTTTTCCTATGTAAAAGCGCGTGTTGGTAATTTTGGGCTTTTCGCTCGAAAAATCCAAGGAGCCAGCTTTTAACATGACCGGCTATGGGAGGAACACAGTTATTTAGCCCTAATTTTGAAACTACTAGTTCATATCTCTTGAAATGTTAGAGAGATGTGCAAAACAACGTTTGATATTTTTTTTTTTGGAAATTTTCAAAAGTTTCCCTTTTAGGAAAATAACTATTCGTTTTAAAACTTCGAAATTTTGCACGATAATTTAAAACCTTTCAATATGCCTCTCACTAAAATTTCAAGAGACTCGAACCAGTGAAACTGAAACATTTTAAGACTAAGCCATTAAATTATGGTTAATTTTCGTTTTAATGTTGTTACAAAAAGCTTTGTAAGAGAAAAACTTTGCACAAAAATACCAAACATTTTTTTGCAAATCTCATTAAAATTTCAAGAGATTTCAACCAGTATTTTCAAAATTAGGACCAAAAAACGGTGTTCCTCCCATTGACGGCCTTTTTGACATACTTTTGCACATATAGCCCGATCGTATGGGCTGTGCGTCAACGAAATCCTCCCTTAATTTTTTAATAGGATTAGTAAAAAATAAATTAGGGATAGGGTCACTGGTCCCGAAAACCAGTTTAATATTGTAAACGCTGGGGGTCACTGGTCCCGAGGACTAGTTTCAAAAAAATCCTTATTTCCAAGACTGGGCAACAGCCGCCTCGATCATGCGCTCACGTTCCTCACAAGTACAACGCAATTCAATGGGAGGTCGACGCGGAAGGGGCAACGAGCAGACAGCCGCTATTTTCTGGGGGTAGCCGTATAAAACGCCATCTATCGGGGACAAATTAGCGGCCAAAATTGGAACTATCATAAGAATGAGTGGCACTCTATGTTAACTCCCCATAGGGCATAATAAGTCAAACCCTCGGAGATGCCATTACTCCATTTCCAAATCTACTTCTACATTATGGCAGAAGCATGGATTTATAATAGAAGCTTACGCTTCCTGGATATTTCACTGTAGCCTTCAGTAAGGCATTTTGATTTTAAACACATTTATGTCATAAAAATTCGCGCGGATGGGGACTGGGGCGCTGATGACGTAGAAATTGAGGCAAACTTTTTTCTCTCGGCGCGCGTGCGCGCGCGCTTTTCTAAAAATTGTTTCGCGCGCGCTATTAGAAATTAGAACTCAAGCGCGTGAAAAACTTCCACCCCCCCCCCTCTGAATTTGCCTCAAATTCTACGTCACAAACGCGCTGGCCAGGCTGGTACTAGCTCGCGCCAGTTCAGACGAGGAATAAATGTTGTGCGCGTTTTAAGGCAAGTGAAATATCCAGGAAGCGTAAGCTTCTATTATAAATCCATGATGGCATCTCCGAGGGTTTGACCACGGCCAACTTAGATTATTGGCGAGCTTGTCGAGTATCTAAGTTGGCCGTGGTTTGACTTATTATGCCCTATAGGGAGTTAACATAGAGTGCCACTCATCCTTATGATAGTTCCAATTTTGGCCGCTAATTTGTCACCGATAGATGGCGTTTTATACGGCTGGATCTAGACCCTTTATAGTTTTACTATATCTATGGTACACATAGATGGGCACTATCATATCATTTGATAGTTTTACCACTTGATACGATACAAAACTAAATCTGCCCCTATCAAAGTATCAATTTTGATAGTTATTTTCGAGAAAAATTTGAATTATAATGATCGATTGAGTTTGATAGCTTAGAAAGTGCACTCGAAGTTGATATGATTCATTGATTCGTTGAAATCTTCTAGAGAAAAATATCGATTCTCAACGTGATCTGGCTACTAACCCCATCTTTTAGAAATCATAAAAAATGATAGGCATTATTCCTTGAGAAATATAGTGATTCTTTGAGTGATTTTATTTGGCGACATCTGTTTTCTGATTTCATTTTAAAAAATTATGTGCTAATCTTTGATAGGCAATTTTGATAGTTATGAAAATTTCTGGAAAGATAGGTCGTTTTTTGATATATTTGAACGTTAGCAAGTGTAGGTTTATTCTATAAGAAGATTTTGTACTTGGTGGTCGTTATAACCCTCTCAAACAAATAAATAAAAATAAAATAAACGATGGTTCAACAGTTCAAACTGTGAAGACGGAGCTTCTTGTATATAGAAGCTCCGTGCTGTCACTGATGTGAACGACTACTCGAGGAGGAAGAGCGATTCCACGAAATCATCCAAACGTAGAAGTAGATAAATTAAAGTGTAGATTTTCTGATTTTTACTACCCACAGTTTTTAATTGCAATTTTTGCCTTTAATTATTATTAGTTAACCGTTTATAGTAGATGGTTTAGATTAAATCAAGGGCGAATAATTTGAAAAAGTTTGGATAGTAGCTTTTGAACTATAGACAGTTAAAAGTCAAACTCGAGAAATGAGATTATGGAAATTATATGAATATATGAAAATATTAGAAATTCTACAAAATCAGGAAATATCAGGAATCGATTAAACAGAGTAAAATTAGGTAGAGACCAAATCAGTTTGATCGAAAACAATCAAATTTAAAGTCCGGAAATTAAATAATCGATTAATTTAGTCGTTCCTAAAGATTTCAATTTGATTTGATAGGCAAAAAATCTATCTAACAATGAGAGCCAATCTAACATATTGAAGGAAGACTTGATAGTTTCACCATCTATGATTTGTTGAGAGGGAAAAATCTATCTAACAAATAATGCCCGTCTAAAATATAGCTAGAAGAATTGATAGTTTCGCCAAATATGATAGTTTGAGAGGAAAAATATCTATCTAACCAGCAGTGTCAGTCTAAAATATAGTCAGAAGAGTTGATAGTTCCGCCATCTATGATAGTTTGAGAGGAAAAAAATCTATCTAAGAAGGAGTTCCACTCTAAAATATAGCCAGAAGAATTGATAGTTTCGCCATCTATGATAGTTTGATAGGAAAAAATCTATCTAAGGAGGAGTGCCCAACATTGGTACAACGGTGCAAGTTGCAAACTTGCAACTTGCAACTATGCCTGCTTGCTACTTTGCTAGAGAAGTAGAGATGTCAATAACCGCCCGGTTAAACCATGGATAAAGAATGCGCGTGAGGAAAACTGTTTTCACGCTAGAGGATAGGCAACTCCCTATCTCGAACGACAGCTTATTCTGTATATACTCTGTTACAACATTGGTTGTCAGCACCCGCAAACCTAGGCCTATATGTAGCGTAGGTTTGTACGTGGTGACAAGAGACGAAAAACTTCAGGATTTTCAGGATTTAAAATATCAGCGAGTTTTTTAGCTTGAGTGCACGGACCTCTAGGCCTTAGTTTCAAATACGTGTAGTTGGCTGTAGGCAATTTCACACGTATTTGAAATTAAGGCCTAGAGGTCCGTGCACTCGAGCTAAAAAAACTCGCTGATATTTTAAATCCTGAAGTTCTTTGTCTCTTTTTAGCTCGCGCAGACCGACGTTACATAGAGACCTAGCTTTGCGCGTGCTGACAACCGATGCTGTAGAGTATATACAGAAAAATGTGTCGTCCGAGATAGGGAGTTGCCTATCCTGTTGAGTGAAAACATATCTAGGGGTGTGCGAATACCACTTTTTGGGTATCGAACCGGTTATCGAATACCAAAAAATTTTCCTTATCAAATACCGAATCGAATAGTTTATTCAAAATCGAATACCGAATAGTTGGGCCTTGGTAATTTTTTTCCTTCCCGATTAATCGCGAATAGTTAAGCCTAGTAACCGCGAATATTTAACCCTAATATTCGCGAATACCAGGCCAACTATTCGCGGTTAATTGGGTAGTAACCCTAATATTCGCCAATAGTCAATACAAAGCAAGGAGAAGAACATTTAGAAGCTCCTAAATTTCAAAATACCTCTCCTCATTGGTGGTCAAGTATTTCTTAAAATTTTCCTATGCACTTGCTGGTAGTTTTTGATGGGAGACAAATAAAATTGGGATGATATTTTTTAAAATAAGGTGGGTCTCTCTAGTGCCAAGGACCTAAATTTATGGTAGTCGAACTTTAACCGAATAGTCAGTTCGGTATTCGGTATTCGAATCGAATAGTGAAAATGGGCTTATCGAATACCGAATCGAATTATTCGGTTCGGTATTCGATCGAATTATTCGATTGAAACGGTTAACCGCACACCTCTAATATTTCCTCACGCGCATTCTTTATCCATGGTTGAACGATAAAGAACAACTGAAACGTTCCATCTAGCAAATGTTTTAAATCTCTTTTAAAAACCTCTCTGCATCCTACCAGTGAGCACAAAAATTCGATTTGTGCTCCCTGATCCTACAAACCCTTTTCCTTGAATTAAATAGTACGGAAAATAGTAAAAACTAATTACGTATTTGCGTATACAAGATGAGAAATTAAAATATTACCTCTCCAAGTCGAGAAGAATACCTACAAACCTATTTACCTAGATATGAAATTAATGCTCCTTGTCTTTATTGAAAAGCAACTGCTGAAGTTAAAACAAGTTGTGAAAGAAACCAAAATCAATAGAATATTATCTTCCCATTTATTTCTCTGAATAAGCATCTTTAATTGCTATTTAATGATAAGCTGCTGCTGTTAAAATTCTAATTATGAATAACGCTGTAATACTTAATGAGATTTATAGGTGCTAATACAGTATTAAAATTAGAAGTCACAATTTCTCTAATTGATGGAATCACTTAAATTCGCTGACCCTGTGTATAGTTGAAATATATATGTCTCAATGATGTCAGAACTTCAGAAGTACATAATACTTCTCCTCGAGAGATGTGTACCACAAAGCGGGGTAAGTGTAACGTCATTCATCCCAACACCGGAACATTTGGAGCAAGGTTACCAACCTGAATCACATTCGCGATAAATAGTTCCCTCATCATTACTATATTAGCGTTTTACTATTTGGCAAGACGCGCTTGTGGATTTTTGTCCCACCCCAAGACGATGTTTGTGTGATATGATTGCTGGTGATTTAGTGCCAAACAATTATAGAATCACCTTATGGTGCGATGCCCATCTGAAGTTTGATGAGCAGGAAAGCAAACAAAAAGGGTGAGCCTGGGAAGAATGACGTTACAAAACTAATGTATTAAGAGGATACAGAGTGTCATCCTTCTATTATCCCCTTCTGATGATATGTTAAATCTGTCAGGTTTAACACTTTGAGTCAGACGTGGTAATATTTGGAGTTACGCTGACTCAGGTGGCTATTAACTTATTTCACCGTTATTTTTCTTGTTTTATAATTTTTGCGCTTGAACTTACCTACATAGTACTATGTATTTATAGTCTGTTTGGACTTTCGAAATTTGTGAAGTAGCACATGTCATGTTAAGGAAATGCCAGGATAGCGACAAAGTACTGAATCCAGGAGATTTCAGTTATTAATGAACCTTCAGTCCCCTTTTAAAGAAGACGGATCTTCTGTTTCGTCGAAACTTAAGCCCACTAAATTATAGCCCCTTCTAATTAAAAAATATTTGAATCAAACCATTATTAAAAACGTAAAAAAACTTTACTACAGTACGTTAGTCTAAACACATAAAATACAGTTTTCTTTTCAATCACAAAACAAGTATACAATCAATAAATAAAAAAGATTTCCTAGGTTGTGATAGAGATCGGGACATTGAGTTCTTTGAGCTGGAATTGGTTTAGAATTTTGAGGTAGATAATATTTTAGGAATACTTTGGAAGTTTGACGGTTATAGTTAAATTACCGGTAGTACTTGGACCGCTTATGACACACCACCACCTTCACTTGTGGTATTTGAACAGTAAATGACTCGTTAAAAGTTAAAAGGAACGTTAAGTTTTGGAAAAAAAACGGTTTGTTTTAAACTTCTGTGTTTCCGTTGGCACGATATCCGCTTGCAACTATAACTACTTTGGGCCTCTTATCAGCGTGACGGACTACAACTGTAGTCGCTGAAGTTGAAGCCGCGTACACTGCTCTACTACGCGTTCTTCTCTTTCGACGAACCACCGCGATGGCCACTAGCAAAATGACTAGGAGTACTATGGCCAAACCCACTAACGTCGGTATCAGAGATTGGTCAGAGTCCGTAAAATATGCCCCACCAATTTCGTAAACCCCATTTTGGAGTTCTTTAGGAATTTCCCTATATTCCAGTCTTATTTGATGCATGTTAGTTCCTTTACCCGCGTTTCCGACACGTTCTAAGTCGAGTTCTCGCTTGGATCTGCTCGTGGAAATTATTTGATGTTTAACGACGCTGCGTTTACCAATACCTCTAGCAACATTTTCTTTGGAACGCACAGTATAGATGCAGTGTATGAACCATTGTCGGCCGTAGGATACCTAATATAGAAGAATCGTATTGTTACAAGTTGCTTAAATACTGAATCCATTTGGCAAAATCACGATGACAGAATTTTCTGCTTGTTAGCTCGCAGGATTAACACTTGTGTCTCGAAAAAAGACCCCACAAAAACTGCAGTAAGCCCTCTATAGAATTGTTTAGCCAGAACAGAACCACCGACTATCAATTTTATCAAGGTTTGTAATTTCATGAACATATTATTTTTACCAAGCCCTTAATATTCATATGAAACTGCGTTTGATCAAAAAATTTTTTTTTTATGTAATTTTGTGAAACAAAGGTTTGATTAAGGTTTATATAATCTGTTCAAAAAGGGATGTGCGTCTTGATCCAAAGATTAATAAAAAATGTCCGATAAACATTTTATGAAAAAATTTAGTGCAATTGAACAAAAATGTGATCTAAATGTATATCTCTTTAGGTGGCTTATTCGAATTCTTTGCCCCATTTTCATTAAAACTTGCCTGAAATAAGGGATCCGATTGAAACCTGAATCCGTCCGACCCGGGTTGCTTTTTTAGTGCTATCACATCATCGTGTAGATCTTCCTCAACTAACGACGCGTTGAAAGGAATGCTTTTGAAATCCATTTTTACTGTGTGTGGTGCTCCTTTATCCTATTATACAAAACATTCTCAACTATTTCATGATACCCTACTTCGAGTAACTTTTACTTACAATAATCTTCATCGCATATAAGAGTTTCTTCGACTCTGCCACGCAACCATACTCCTTGTTTTCCGGATCGTACTTAGGAATGTATCCATCTACTCCTGTGCAGAGAAAACATTTCTCAACCGTCATGTGAAACGATTGTCCAAGGTTTTGTACAGGGTTAACCATGATGCGGCCGTATATCGTGTCCCCTGTGAATATGCACGTTATAAATCTCTAGACGTCTTTAGAGCAACTTTGAAACGCACCTGGTACAAATGAGGCGTCGGACTCTTCCCCGAACCCAATGGTTCCATTGGACAACCAAAGTGTTCTTTGCCTCAATAAATGGAACTGGGTATCAAGACTAAATTCTGCCGGAACAGGGTCGCTGACTTGCTGGAATCTTATGTGCATATCAAAGGTTACGGGCTCCCTCGGTGCACACTGATGCGGTTCGTTGTAGACCAGGGCATTTGATACGGTGCACGGTATTAGTTTAATGTAGTACAGACCAGTATAATCTCGAACCTGTTGTTTAAACAGTTATCTTTATTATCATTATTTATTAACAATAATAAGTTATTACCGAGAAATCTGATTGAAATTGCCACGTTTGTTCAGGTTGAGCGTAAGTTGGCTCGGTATGTAGCACTTTCAATTTAAACGTAAGTCCAGGCTGTTCTGGTGACATTACCATTGAAGATACTGCGATGTCTAAGAGTCGGTTTCGGTGTTAGTCTGTTATTGATTTAAGGAAAAACTAATGGCTCACCTTCATGTTGAAGTACGAATAGACCAGTAAATCTGGCTTTGGTTCTGAAATGCACCACAAGTCTACCATCGTCCCCAATATTCATGGCCGTAGGGTACAAATTACCTGTTAGAAATGGATGATGAAAGAATGTAGGTCTTAGTATTAGGAATTAGCACCATCACTATAACCCAAGTTAAGCTGCCGAAATGTAATTAAAATTTATACCTTGTAGTTGGGACTCCTTTGTCGTTCCAATGCCCTGCTGCCATAAGATGGCGGTGTTATAAACGAATGTTAGTCTTAAATCTGAATGGAGATCGCTATGCTGCCATCCACCTGTAGCCGCGGGGGAATGAAAAACGTAGGACACGTACAAGGGTACTTTCAGGGATACGAAACTCTGAACTAGATTCAAAACCTGGAAGACATAAACGCTTTTAATTTTTAGGATAGTGTAATTTGAATAAATTTTCTTGTTTCAGAAAGTGAACATTAGTTAAATTACCTGTCCATCGGTGCTGATAGAACCCCCACATTCGTTAACTAACTCAGAAGTATCGTAGTAAGTAGTGAATTCCCACATGCAGGCTTCCAAATCCAAATTTCGATAAAATCTACATCAGTTGTTAAACGTAAGTGGATAAACCTATGTAGTTTCGGCTACATAACGCCCAAGCATAGATCAGTCAACCAAGAGAAGCTTATTTTTCGTAGAGATTTCGTTACTTTTTGCCTAACTGATGGATAAAAACCCAGCTAGCGTTTATCTGGCGCGGATTAAAATGACGTGTTGGAAGTTAATCATAATTATGTTGAAAGCCATCATTAGTTCTTCTAACATAAAATTAATTCATTCCTGTATACGTCACTAAACAAATCATTAACTTTCCCCATAACCGGTTCACATAACTGCCGGCCGAACTATCACAGACAGAAACGAGTTAAGTATGACCGTATCCATAGTAACTAAATGCAGCATGTGCTATAGACAGATCTGGGAATTGTGACGTAATTTCTAAACCCCTAAGTCTGTTGCCTGTTCTATATAGGTCATCCTGTTCTAGTCCGTTCTATATGTCCTTCACTAGTGGACACAATTAATTATCAAGGTAATTGGATAGTGGAGGCAAACTTGGTTGAAGTCAGATAGCCGTTTTAGCCTTGATGAGTTACTTGGGTACAAACCTTAGAGTCTTTTCACCTCTCAGTTCCTGATTAAACTGATACGGTTCCGCTTCGCCTACTATATTTATATTCTTAGTTTCATTTGTCAAAAAGCCGTGTTTGGTGTGAATCTCATCGTAGTCCAATAGATTAGAGCATTTATGATGCCCCGCTCTTAGACCGTCCGGACTTAACACAAACTCGAAATTGGACAGTGTCCTCGTAGATAAAACTGGTAGCATTCCATCCTGATGTGGTATGATTACAATCAACTTTATCAAGTTAGGATGCTCAGGATCATCGGGCTCTGAAAATTTGTACTTTTAAGTTTATGTTTTTTTGCGCTTTTAATACATCTATAAAAATAGACAAGAGTGGAAAAGGAGCGGCTCTACAAGCCATTTCATGCCTCCTACATCTACAAGTATCATCGCCCCAGAATAAGAATTTCTTGCACTTCTATAACTTCTTGGCAAATCATATATATGTACAGTATAGGCTGCGTACTTACCAGTGTACCTCATCTTAGCCGTGAAGGGCTCGGCACCGAAAGCTCCCTCGATCCTTGGTAAACATAAACCGCCTTTGTTGGATATTGTTATGGGAATGCTCTCGGATTCCAATCCAGGATCTCCCGCGACGTTTACAGCTCTCACGATGCACTGAACTCTACTGTCTGTTAAACCATCGATTATATAATTAGAAGTTTTAGTGTCATACTTTGGGAACCACTATAGTCAAAAGTTAAGAGATCTATTTTTGGGGCTTAGCTTTATCAAGATAGAAATTCTTAAATAATCCCTCAAAATAAGGGTTGTAAAAATATTTTTACGAGTGAGTGAGTCTACTCCCTTGAACTTGAGAGAAAATGAGATGCAAGCGGAAATTTTGCAAAGAATGTACCGTAAAGACCGCAATATATTTTAGAAAACTCATTATAACGTGGAAAGGTGAACGCCAAGGGTTGACTGTAGCATAGACAGTCCCTAGACGTGAGTCGTTCGTTTTCCACGTTGCAAAGGGTTTAGAAAATTTCCCAATTAAAATGATAAAATACTCTGGAGGATTTTTTACAATAATTCTCCTAATGTTTTTTCTCATAAGAAGCTAAAACTATCTGATCTAACAAAATCTGTTTCTTATTTGAGTAGGATTTATAATATCTTACCTGGGGAGTAATAAATACTATCTAGGGTGATCGAGTGCGTGTCCGTGAAGAACGTAGCAGATTCCAAATCATAAAGGTCGTTAGTGACTCCGTCTTGACTGGTAGGAGCGGCGACCCTCCATCGAAATTTGGATAAAGAGTCGTTTATGCCTTCTTTAGCGCAAATAGGCCCCGTTTTAGGGAACTCGGGGTGTTTGGGGTTGCAAGCCTTTGGTGATTTAAAATATATTTTGAATCCCAAAACGTATAGAAGAGAGGCAGAGAAATAATTTAAAGAAAATATGAGATTGTGATAAATATTTTACTGCGCACTCTTAATAGCAAGCATGAGTATCCCAGCAAAACGATATTTAGAATTATTCCGTGTTAGGGATGAATTATCTACAAAAATAGAGTAGATTGAAGGTCTCCATAAATCACACAAGGTGTTATCTTGGGCTGCGTTCAGTAACACTCATCAGGAAAAAAACATCGATGTTTCGGAAAATGAAATCGGTGTTCTTTTGACGTCATGATGACGTTGCAGTTGTTGAACGGCACAATTTTGTGTAATCGATGCTTTTCTTAATGACGACGTTATTATGATAACGTTATGGCAGAGGCTTAAATAATAAATCCGAACTATTTACAAAGATATTGTACTTCAATTTATCAATTAAATCAAAATTCTGTCAGAATCCATTTTTTAACCAAAATAATATATTGCTTTTCAGTATTATTATCCATAAGGATAATATTTGTCAATTCTTCATTATTTTAAATTGGTGGAGATTGGGATGTAGTTCCCCCCCCCCCATTTTTGGTCGCGGCGCAAAATGACGAAATTTACGTCATGAATCCGATGCTCATCAAAAAAACCTCCTCTCACAGCTGATTTTTCTGATGGGCATCCGATGAGCATCATGACGTCACGCCCAAAGACGCGAAAAACCGTTCAGTAAGACATCGATGTCATCTTTTAATCATCGATGTTTTTGATGCCGGTTACTGAACGCAGCCTTAATATCATGCATGATCTTGTCCCTCTCAATAAAACGACTATAAAACGCTGTCTAGTTTAAAGCGACTAGCAAGTGTAGATATAACAAGATGGCCCCCGGCCAGATTAGAGCCCCATCGTTTGTAAGGCTCCATCTATCGAGAACATTCTATCTTTGGAATAGGTATTAGTTACCCTTTATCCCCATTCATTTTAAATCATCAATAAATCCCTATCACATTTAAAAGCATCAATGAAAATCACCAATGGAAAAAATCTTCGTTAGTAAATAGCCCCTCGACGCGTTGCTTTTAACAGTGCTAAAATGATTGCTCAGAACCACTAAATAACCCCTATTCCCAATCCCTTTTAAAAGACTTATGCCCTGAACCTTTTGAAGGAGAAAGTTTAGTTATAGTGATTACCCATTTTAGTGATTATCCCTTCTGCCTTTAGCAATGCTAAAATGATCAAAAGCATAACGCTCATTTAACTTTAAAACATAAACTTATGCCAACGCACACTTATCGCATCTTATAAATTTGATAGTTTTAGTTTAGCCTCTCGATGAGTTGACAAAATAGACTTATGCGGACGCATACATATCGCATCTTATAAATTTATAACATGGACTTATGACCAGAAGCGTTTGAAAGAGAAAGAATTCGGTAAAACACCCAACTTGAGTTCTTTCTTTGTGTAAACCCCGAACTTTTTATTGTATAGAAAGTTCGGATTCTTAGAAAAGTCATGGCTTGATGTATGAGAAATTTGAAAGAGAGAATGAAATTTCTCGTTTTAGGTGAGGCAATATGATAAATTTGCGTGTTCATAAAAGACTACAGATGTTACTGTTTGTTCATTAATATTTTCACACTGCACCCGCATTGTACTGTTAGAGATGGATCATAAGCCTTTCCCCTTTAAAATCACCAATTAATGAAAAATATCACCTTAACACAATTTATCCCTTTTCACTCTAAGTGCGTTCATTAACAGGTGCAGAGTACATTCGCATTGCACTGTTATAGGCAAATCATAATCCCCACCTTTGAAAATCAAAAATTCCTTTTCACTCTCCCTTTAAAAAGACGAACGACACATCTTCTTCTTTTTCTTCTTCTTCAGACCAAGTCAAACTAATACCCCCATCGTTAGATGTACATCAAACGATGTGGCTAAAAACTAATTTGAAATAGTGACGTAGCTCCTGTAGTCCCTCACCCGTGTGGAAATCGAGAGCACCTTTGTTGCAGACACTCTTTCGTATTAACTTTCCTTGTTCAAGAGCTAGTTATTATTAACCACCTTGTGTGCTTTTCGATCACCTTTAATGCATGCTCTTTACGCAAGATTTTGAGATGTTGGCACAGAAATGTCAAGTTTGTTAGTTATTTTAATTCAGTCAGGGTATTATTATTTTAACAGGTTTGATGAACTCTCAACACTTCTTATAAGACAATTACGCATGCACTGTCGCATATAATAAACGGGAAATGAGAAAAGAAAACACTCTTTCATGCGACATTATTTAGTGTGTATTTACCGTGATGCAAATGACGGGGTATCCCGGAATGGGTGTTTTATCATTTAACCCTACTTCGTCGTAATCCTTCAACGATACAACTATGGGCTTAGTTGGGAAAGTGACGTCAGATACAATTTCCAGGTCTATAATGTATATTATGGCTTTTGTATCCTATAGGTTTAGTGTTTAAAAATTTAAAATTAAAATGGTTTTAATCGGTGGTCTTAGGAATAATGTCATACTTGTGTTTCTGCGATCATATGTTTGTCAGGTCGAAGTAAGACAGTGAAAGATTCCCGATGTTCTTTCTCCTTATCACTTAAAATTGAGACTTCAAACAGCAAGCGGCTGATGTTGGACCCAAATACCAGTTCTAGCGAAAAATATTAATTTATAATATAAAATAATATTCCTAACCAGTTCAAACTATTTTATGTTAACAAAAGTTAATATGACCTAGAGCTAACCAGGAAGTAGTACATAAACTTCGTTATTAGCATCGCATAGTTAAATAATACATCTAATCCAGTTTTACCATGGTTTTAGGTGATTGAACACAATCCGAAATGGTACATTTATCTATTATAAAATGGCTGCTGATCAAAAATTCTCATTTTTTCACACTTTAGTTGATACAGAGAGCTATTACAACCTTATCTAATAGCAAGAGCCTATAGTTTAAACTACAGGCTCTTGCTAATAGTTCTAGGACCCTGACCCGCCGAAACTACATATTTTTGCGAAAAATTTTATACAATATGTGTTTAAATGTCTCAGATATAAATGTCTAGCCTATGACAAATTATGTGTTTAACCCTTTGAAGATATAATGGCTAAAAATAGAACTTGAACTTTTTAAGATATGTTAGGTCAGTCAGATTGATTCTGTTATTTATAGAGAACATCTTTCTATCAATTCAGACCAAAATGAGGCCCTGTCGCAATTATCACCGATCAAACAAATAAAAAGCGTTTTGGATTTTTTGACCTATAGAAGAAATAGTTGTAGGGATTGAAGATTACCTTTGGACAGAGGCACATAGTCAATACCAGATTTGGCGGAACCATCCTTAGTATGGACCCTAACGACAGATGTTTTGGTTAAATCACCCGTTCGCACCACCGCTATCTCGACATTAGTTAGCTCGTTAATCTCCGGTTCCTTGGCGCTCAATTTCGTTTTCTCTAGCCTTATAACCGGTCCTGTTTGGTAGATAATTGTCGTAAATCGTTATTAGAATCTCAGGGAAAGAGCGAGAGACGATCGTCTTATCCTAAAAATAACATAAGATAGAGACAAATTTCGTAATCTTACTGTCGGCCAAGTCTTTAATCAGAATCTTGGTGTCGTTTTTGACTCCTATCGTGGCCCTAATAGCCCCGGAGCTCCTTGGGTTTCCAAGAACAAGTCGAAATATTTCGTCGTTTTCGTATAAATCGTCGTCTACAAGAACCACGCTGCATACCTTCTCCGATTCGCCTTTAAAGAAAAAGCCTCACGAGAATTAAAACTTATTTCAATGACTGATCCACGTAAGATATTGAGCATGCGAAAAATAAAATAGAAAATTAAAACTCCAAATCTGAAACAAGAACCCTGAATTACTATATCATAATCCGAAACGGATAACTAAAATACCTCTTTAAATTCAAAACTACAAGTTAAAATACCCTCATAATCCGAAAAACCAAGCTAAAATACCTCTTTAAATTCGAAACTACAAGCTAAAATACCCTCAAAATCCGAAAAACCAAGCTAAAATACCCTCAAAATCCGAAAGTACAAGCCAATATTCCCCGAAATGCGAAACTAGAAGCTGAAATACCCTTGAAGTTCAAAACTACAAGCTAAAATAGTAAAAATACCCTTGAAATCCAAAACTACAAGTTAAAATACCCTTGAAGTCCAAAACTACAAGCTAAAATACCCTTGAAATCCAAAACTACAAGTTAAAATACCCTTGAAGTCCAAAACTACAAGCTAAAATACCCTTAAAATTCAAAACTACAAGTTAAAATACCCTTGAAGTCCAAAACTACAAGCTAAAATACCCTTGAAATCCAAAACTAAAAGCTAAAATACCCTTGAAATCCAAAACTACAAGCTAAAATGACCGCGAACAAAAACGGATTTATGTGAGAAGAACGTTGAAGGTAGCAAATTCACTACCCATCCTCGCATACTTTATTGAGAAACTTCGTCTGCTTATATTTTGACTCCACCCACAAATTCGATCTCTAGAAGTAGTTATATACAGAATTTGTGGGTGGAGTCAAAATATAAGTAGACGAAGTTTCTCAATAAAGTATGCGAGGATGGTACCAGAGGCTAAAGCTATGATCCCACGTTCTTAGTGCATAAATCCGTTTTTGCCGCGAAATCTGAAAATATAATCTAAAATATGTTTCTAACTTGGAAACAAATTAAATTACTTCACTAGGTCCTTAAACATACAAGCTAAATTAACATTAGAAATAACGTGAGGTGTCAGCCTACATAGCCAAATATCGAAATAAGAACCTTAATAGCCACGTGAAAATCAGTGAAATCGAAATGTCAACAAGTAGCCATGAAATGTTAAAAACTAGCCAAAAAAATTAAATAGCAACCTCATACAAATAGTAAAACCAAAGGGTAAAACTAGAAATGCTAAAAAGAGATAAAAATTATTAACCGGAATGAACCTAAAATAGGTACCACAAATATGAAATGCCAATCTTAAACAGGCAATAAAATTCTAGACGACTGCCGAAAATAGCCCCCAAAAACTTGAAATGACGGACAAAAATCTTGAAAAAGTAATTTTAAATGTGACCCTAAACAGTGAGTAAATAAATTCTTTCGTGTCTGAAAAGAAATGCGCGTATGATTTTATCGCTGGAGAGCGACCATCATGCTACTTCTCCTTTAAGACAGGTAAGGGTGATTAGGTTTAAAAGATAAGGGTTTTTATGCCACGAAATTTATCTCCTTTAATACCCAACTTGTTTTGGGGGATTAAGCCAAGATTAAACGTTTAGGGTTACCTGGTTCGAAATTTATCACGGAATCCTCGTTGTTGGGCCTTTCTTCGAAATCTTCATCCACTTTAGCCGTCATTTGTCTTGTGTAACATCTTATTGAGGCCCTTTGTTTTACATCACCATGACGCACCACGTAGGTTGTTACTATTTTGTCGTTTTCGTGAACCACGTACTTGGAGTCTTTGAACTGAAACGATGGCGCTGCGTACGTAGTATTTTGGTGAATTAGGCCGATAATTACGATTATGGACCTCATACTTACCATCACTTAGAGCGTCATTTATCGTGATTGTGGTTAAGTTTGGTTGAGATAGCGCTGCATTTACAGGAAGGCTAAGGGCTAGTTTAAATGATTCCGGACCTTCAAGAACGGGATGTCCTATATCGTCCACTATGGTCACTTTAATCGTTAAACGGGAAACTCCTGGTTGGAAATCCAAAGTTCTCCCAATTCCTAAATAGTCCTGATTGGCTATTTTAGATAAGATTTGTTTTAAAGTATATTTTGAAAGTTGTATTTTTGACGTTTTCAAATTAAATTTCCATTTACCTTCAGCTGTTATAGGATCAGAAGGTTTAGATCTAACTGTAACGCTGGAAGCTTTGGTAAGATCAGTTCCAGATCTGAAAACCTCGACATCTAAAAAACCTGAATTTTCCTCCACATTGTATTCTGACTCTCCAAAGTACAGTTTTGGCGCTGTTTGTGAAACATTTTAAATACAAAGTCTTATCAATACCGGTCAGAACACTTACCATCTTTGAGGTCCGATAATATGGTCACCGTGGTCAGGTTCTTTGAAATTCGTCCTCCAAGTGGCAAAGTCAACCTCATTTGAAATACTTCATCCGGTTCGTAAAGGGCGTCGTCTATGATAACTACTCTGCAATGTCCTGTTTTCTGCTTGCGAGCAAAACGTACCATGCTGGTGTAACTTTCCGGTCTACTTATGTAATCGGAATATGATTGGACTGTAGTTGGATTAGTTCCAGTAGCGGTTTCTGTAAAATTTTACGTAATGCGTTGCTCAATGAAATGGTGCTTTTAAATTAGAGATAAATGATACCACTGTTTAGAAGAATTGAATAAGATTTAAAATAAACTTCATAGAAAGACATTTGAAATTCATAAGTATGCGCTACAGCCTAGAACTGTATTGAACGCTGTGAACGCTGATATAATCAAATATAGTTCGACGAAGGGTTGACTAATCTGATTTAAACATAAATTATCTATGTATCTAGAATTGAAACTTTTCTTCCAATTGTGATGCTACAAACTTCATAAAAGTCAAATTCTAACTCGTTTTGATTAAATTTTATGATTAATCAGTATAGTATCAAATGAACCAGTTTTGATCAAATTATTTTCGCCAAAAGACAAAAAGACTAATGATCTGGAGTTTTGAAGAAATGTTTATTAAAACCACTATAAATCATAGTTATCATCGGTCGAAGTTGTTGAAGTAGAATGGACATTTCAAGTATCGTGAATCACTTGTTTTCATGTAACGCGCTTAGTTGGTACTAAAGAACCAAGACCAGTGTTGCGTTAAAATGCGTATAAATTTTATGATACTTACTGGAGTCAGTAGAGCAAACTACAGCCATTTCTTGGTTAATGTCACCGTTTCTATGTATGGTAACTAACAGTTCTCCCACGTCCTCTGAAACCACATATTCTGACTTTTCGAAGTAAACACTTGATTCTATAATATTATTCGTTAATAGCATTATGGCGATTAATACTCCTGGCTATTTGGTTAATATATTACCATCTTCTTCGTCTCTAATAGTGACGAATATTTTCTTTGGTTCTTCAATGGCTGCCATGACAGGATCTGTTAATTGTACTTCGAACGTTTCTCCATTTTCGAACACTGAGTCATCCAGTATCCGTAGAGTCCATTTGGATTCAGTCTGTCCCGGGCTAAACTGAACTTGTTTTGCATAAGTTGACTCGTAATCTTCGTCTTTCTTGGCCGTGAGATCGTTAACAACTACACCTGCGAGTTTATAAAAAAGTGGGAAATTTTGGCAAAATTTGGCCATATTGCAAAGTGAAAACCAGGGAGACACATATTATGAACAATGATTACCAACGAAAGCAGTTTCTCCCAAGTAACCTCTCCTTGATAGCGTAACCACGAAGTACTTGTCCGTCTCGTTTATAACGTAAGTCTCTTTTTCAAATGATATCCATGCCCAATTGAATTGAAATACTTGATCACTTAGCTTATTTTTGCCTAAAATTGGTACATCAGTAGATGTATTATATAACAATTTAATAATAGATAGTTTAACTTTCAGAACCATTCTTATTGTAAAATGTTCTTCCTTTTCTTTGATTCCATGAAAGGTATTATAACTAAAACTGGAAGTATAGTTCTCGTTTTGGTTTGAATATATTTAGGCCAAACTAGTTCAGACACCAAGCTACTGTCCCTATATGTTTGTTAGCGAAAACAGTTGGTCATTTCTAATTTGCTTTTTGAGTTCGTCCTCGGCATAATTTTTTGTGACATTTCCAATTACGACAATGTTTTTTCATAAAGGATCAAAAATATTTACGGATGACTAGTGATATTGCCAGGTGTTTTTAAGGATGTGGAACCCCGGGAGAGTTTCCTGGCTATTTTGACACTAAACACTAAATAGTATACATTAGAGGCAGTATGAAGTCTTATCTAAGAGAGCTACCGCTCTCCTAGAATTTGAACTGAACCTTGTCACGTATATGTATAACGTTCTTTTTGAAAAATTAATTTTGTTTACAAATTTCAAATTCAATTAAGCGATAGTTTTTAGCTAAAATGTTACGGATGTGGAATAGAACGATCTTTACAGGCCTAATATAAAGGGGTTCACGAACCCAACTTTGAGGAACTCAACCAAATCACTTAACCATCACGGGCGTGCGCACAACAACTCGCCAAAGTTTCAACGCAGTCGGATGGGTGGTATACGAACAAGGAAATATTTCTATATCTATTCATGGATTAAGAATTTTGCCCATTATTTCCCATTTTGTGTGTGAAATATCTTTAACAACAATTGTTTGCTCTGGAGTCCAATACAAATTTTATATCATAATGATGAATAATTTTATCCATGTTGTATCGATCGCCTTTAATGCGTAAGAATGTTCGATGTCGGCTTAAAGGACTGATAGATCGCTTAATTCGGTCACGATATGATCTATTGACAACACTTCTCCAAAATAATAAAAATATACAAGTTTGTTAAACATGATGAACGAAGTATAATTTGATAGTTCAGTTTTTATTAATTTTGGGGGCGAGTTTAAATTGTTAGGTATATTGTTAAGTCACGATTTCGTATAATAGATTAAGTAGTTTAACTAGTCTGCCCAACCTCTCTGTATCACGAGTTTCTACTTGATAGTATTTCCGCGCCGAAGCGGAACCAAGAACTTTCCTTCTCGTAATCTCTGCTAAGGTTAGAACCACCCAAGTAGTTTAAGGAGATGAATGATATCTTGATAAAAACGAATCGATTTTTGATCCGCTTGTCATAATATAAATTGAAAAAAAGTCTTAACGTTGTCTAGCAAGTTCGCTAATTTGGCAATGAACTGAAATATTTATGTGGCACGCATTTAGTCCTTAATGGATGTGTTAAAGGGCTAGCCTCGCGCAAAATTTGGTTCCCGTTAACAACTTGCAAAACTATAGGGAAATACACGGGGTAAAACTTTGCCTTCCGTTCTCTCTTTCCGGCGCTTGCGCTCTAAGCGTTTCGCGTCCAGAGAGTGCGCAGAGTCGACTATGGGTCCCGATACTGATAATTGCTTACCCGCTTTTTTACATCGAAGAAGCTCATAGAATAGATGAACACAGGCTCGACTGACTTGGGCCTAGCAACACTATACATGCAATTCGTTCCTATTTCACAAAATTGAATTGATTCCTGTTTCTCTGACTTTCTCCTTATGTCGATTCTTCAAATCATATTCAAAGACTCAGTTCATGCGCAGATAATCAACTCATATTTATTTCTTTTATGATTTAACATTACGCATTGATTCATTTCTGCTTTTCTATTTTATTTGTACTTCGAAAGTAATTACAGTTAATCATTTTTGTCATACTTGCCCAAAGTAATATTGTGTTTTTGCATAATATTCTGATTTTAGTACTTTTAGACTAAATTAGGTTTACCGCATTAAAGGAAGCAATCGAGTAAATCACCGTTGAAAAGGTACTTTCTAGTATATCCAAGAAAGTAGTTCTTTTTGGATTTAGGCTATGTGAATTAGGAGTTATGTAAGGCTTATCTCGTCGAATATAGCGTTCATACTTGTTGATTGGGGAGGTTAGCTTGAGTTAGGTGTAGCTCTTCTAATTTTTATCAGAGTATTTTTATTCGATTTGAGAAAACACCTTCGAAATTTAATTAGGATTTGCTAAGTTACCCGACGTTATGTACTGGAAACCTGTACTAGAAGAGTTTCTTGGTTTACGTAGGCATTAAACACTGAATAGCCTATGCGTCCACGCGTATGAAATAATCTGCATGATGTAGTTGCTTTAAGAAACGAAGGTTTTTTCACAAAGTTGAATTTCAATAAATTGATCTTTAATTAAGGGTTATTAATAAAGTTAAAATGTTATTGATCTAGAATAGGAGGTTCTTTACTGACTTAATGGTTAGGGTTCTCGGATCCAAACTCGAGAAGCTCAACCAAACCTTCAACTAGTGCTACCGATGGACAAGTTTGCGTAACAAATTGAGAATGTGCACAAATAACAAACAAACAAATTTCTCAACTATATTTAAGATTAGTCATTAAGAATAATAAACCTATTCAAGAATGCAAGCAAGCCAAATTATGCAGGATCTTTCCAATAAAATTGGCACTACATTGAGAAATGATGGCATTTCGAAGTTGTCAGTCTGCTTTCGGGAAAATGGACAAATTAGCCATATCCTTGGAGGTTCTTTGCTTGCCAATAATTTCCCTTAAAAAGTCGGTACCAATAAGGTGAAATAGCTGATCGAATTCGTGATAATCTTCCTTTAAGAGCCCTTGGACGCTTTGAAAAGTACCCCTTTATAATAGACTTATACGGTACTTATATTTTTCGACTAAGGTGGTTTGGTCATCGATCATAATGCTCGATGCTTGGTTACGCGTCGCCTCTAAACTTCTTAAACCTACAATGTTATGAATGGAAAGAAAATTGACTTTGATAGTCCTCTTTTCAACTCTGTGAATGCGCGGTTGACGTTCCTGTGGTTTGTGGGATTTTTTTATGAACATTACTAGACTCATTGGCGACTAGAACGGCACCCAACAATATGGGGCTATATTTTATATGTTATAAATCTCTTGTACCAGATCAGATTACATTAAGCATGTATAAAATGAATACGCTGAATAGATTCCATTAAGCTTGGTCGGCAGGATTTCTTTTTAAAGGGATAATGCAATGTCTGATCTTGCGCTGGATTGGTGTGTTCATGTATAAATGTGTTCTATTGAATCTTAGGGAAGGAAAGTTTAATTCAAACTATTCTTCTTCAAGCTTGAATCAGGATAAAAATATCTAAACAGGGAATCATACCAATATCACAATTCTTGGGCCAAGAGTTAACTAGGACAATTGTTTTCTTATCTGCATAGCTTAGGGGGCCAACTATCGTTCGAAAATCATCGTATCAGGTCACGCTTAAATGACACTGCAGGTGGAGTTTCAAACTAATTGCCCATTAATTTGAAATAAAAGTTATAAATATTTGGCAAAGTGTTTTCTTTGTTTTCTTTATGCACAATTCCAATTCTTTACCGAACTTGACTAATTTAAGTTACACAAGAGGAAGGGTTTTGAAGTGGTATAGTTCAGACACTCTAGCCATTAAGTCTGTAAAGAACGTCGACATGTAACATTTTAACTTTATGTATCACCCTTAATTAACAAACGTTTTATTGAAAAGTTGCAAAAAACACGTGTTTCTTAAAAACAACATGAACTTTCACAAGCCGATATATCATACAGATGGGCGCAAAGCCTATTTAGTGGTTAGTGTATATATATAGGAAACTCTTTCAGGTTTCCAGACCCTAAAAACTCACGTGAGTTGTATCTTAGTTAGCATAGTTTATAGGTTGTTTCTCATAAGTCGGGCACAAATTAAGGGGACGTTTCTTGGGCGATTTCGAGTCGAAAATGTGCTTTGCCATTTTGCTGTCCGGGCCACTGTATTTTACGGATGACTCGTTACATGTAATAAAGAAACTGACAGACAATGCAAATTTTGAGATTACAAAGCGTAACAGTGACTCGGACGGCAAAATGTCATAGAAAATTTTCGTCTCAAAATCGCCCAAAGTACCACCCCCTCCCTTAAGTTGTATTTATGCCATACTTATCAGAAACACCCTGTATATACTGTCTCATTTAAGGAATATGGGTTTTGATTTAAGCATCACCAAGGAAACCTCAAAAAGTGAGAGTAAGTAATATTGAAAAATATCAACAATTTCTGAAACATCATGTATGAACAAACCGCGAACAATAAAGTAAAAACCGGGGATATTGTTTGATGTATAAAATAGTTTATGAACATTTTTAACTGAAGCTATAAGAAATGCATGGCTTTTCGCGCTTACGGTTCGAAATACACTTATGAACTTTTTCAAGAAGCGATATCTAGTTTACTAGGGAGACGGTATAAGATGCCTATGTATTCGCGCGCCATAGTCCTAGTCCCCCTTTCAAAATACAAGGGGGGACGTAAAAGGAGGCAGGGCTATTTCGCCTCTCCTTAGTCGGTAAATACGTAATTTTTGTCATTCGCGTCGCGCTGGAAATGGTTTGTATGGAAATATTTTCCTTTTATGGTAAAGATGAATGCAAATGTTATAATAAAAAAAGAAAAGCAATTGTAAATATACATCGTCTCCCATTATAACAGGTCCATCTATTTCTGATTGAATCTTATCTGTGTTGTGGCACAAACCACGTTATGCGCTTTTTTGAATTTGTAACGCACGGATAGTTGCTCCAAAAATTAATATAAGTCCAAATTGCTCTCTTACCGGGATCCAATACGGTAAAATGAAACGCATCCCACGTTGAATTCGTGCTTGGATTCAGAATGTAGTACACGTTAAATTCGTCTATATCACCTGCAAATAAAAACGATTTATTTTAAAAAACTTAATCCGAAAGACCATCAAATTAAAATTATTTTTTAAAATCCCAATCTGTTGACAGTTATGGTGGTATCTTAAAAACATTATTGCAAAATGATTCTATAAATATACAGGGTGTTTAAAGAGAGTGTTTTGTAGATTCAATCATCTATGGGCGATTTTGAGTCGAAAATGTCAGAAGCTCATAAGAGGTGTTCCATAAGTTTGTCACTGGTTACTGAGAGCTTGTCATGAAATGACGTAGGTGAAACGTCATAGATTCTTGTAAAGCAACGCCTGGTGAAGCGCTGTCAAAGGCTTAAAGGGACAGCAAAGAAGGCATCGGCGGGTGGGTAAAATTATTTGAAATACGTCACAGACATCACGTGATTCCAAGATACAAAGGCTCCTCATGGAGTGGAACTGGACATTATTATCTAGTCCTTGTTTTTCGCGAGATTGCAGCGCCAATTCCATGAAGTGGTAGTTTTCGAAATAAATTGAACTAAGCGTCTTTGAATCACGCCTCTCCTTGGTCACGTGCCTCTGACGTTTTTCAAATAATTTTTACCCACCCGCCGATGCATTTTTTACAGTCCCTTTAATACAGGCTAAATAGGAAGGACTTCAAAAGCGAGTGTAGTCAATTTTGGCGTCGTTCTCGATCTTTCTCTCAGCAAGTCTCTAGTATTACGAAGCCTAGGAAGTGCCATCTTATATACTGTTATAATTAGGGCTTTACGGATGACCATTTAAATTTAAGAAAAAAACTGAAAGACCAGGCTAATTTAATTAACAGGTCACCCTAAACGTTGGCCAGTACGACAAACGGTCATCGAACATTTTGGAGTCAAAATCGCCCAAAGAACCCATTGTACTTCGATCCTACCACCCATTCTGAAACTCCCTGTACAATATGCGGCTTCTTTTAAGGTTAAATAAACCGTAAATACAATTTTCCAACTCCCTCTTGTAATTTTTTGGATTTCTTTTTGGTTATTCGTGCGTGTCATGATGAATTTTGGTTGGCAATCGTCTGCGTGGCAAATCAAAATCACTTTTCGTAAGGGGCGAATTTCAAATTTTTCTTAGACTTAACCACAAAAAGAATTTAAGTTATCGGGCGACGCGTTTCTTTCTATACCTTTGGGGGTAATATCGGGGCCCAATAATCGTCGCTCGATAATCATTATCGATTCACGGCACCTCCAAGCTTTGAGGGAAAGATTGAGGTACTGTATAGGAAAGTGTAGAAAAATTTATTCTATTGATTTTTCCAGTCGAATCGTTCCTGAGTAATTGCCGCTATTCAAAGGGGTCCCATTTTTATGGAATTCATACACGTTTTTGATTAGACCTATCAGTACTTTTTCTCAATTTTGGAGCTGCAACGTTGGTATTTTAGCTATTCATTGATCGAAAGAGATTCAAGAGTGTCAATGGGGTTTGAAATTATAATCTCTGTGGAAGGTGACTACTGATTTTTTTTAAATTCCTTTAAAAAAAATGTGTAAAATTTGTCTTTGGAATATAGGAATGTATAGTAAAGAAATTAGTGTAAAATTAAGGAAAATATGATAAGAAATTTTTGTAAACTTTAAGAAATATGATTAGAAAATAGATTAAAATTTAGGAAAATATGGCTAAAAGTCGGACTAAAATTTAGGAAAATATGGTTAGAAATTAGTGTAAATTTTACGAAAATATAGTATGATATTAGTGTAAAATTTTGGAAAATATGGTGCTTTTTCACTTTGAACTACTTTTAAATTATCAGCCCAGGCACACTTCCACCTTTAAACGTACACTTCTACTAAATAAAGGCTTATTAACGTTCTTAGAGTGGAGGCTATTGAAATTGTCTTAACAAGATGGGCAAGCTGATATATCTTACTCCACATGTGTACCAATTTCCTTGTTGTCGGGGCCAATGTTTCGGGGCTCGTAGTCTCGTACTGTACCGCCGAAACTAAATGTTTTAGACCCCATGTTCTTTGACCTTTCTTTACTCAGTCTGACCCAAGAACACACCCTTTAATTTATTACGTACTTATCAGAAACACCCTGTAAAACGTCTTTCAATCCATTTATCGGATGGTCCGTCTTCAAGCAGACGACACTGAGTCCCACCCAATCGAAAATGGTCTATTATAACATAGCAGGATTGAAAAATCTCCATAACTTAAAATTTTTCCACTCAGTGGGTTCTCTATCTAAGGTTTAACGATTAAGGAATTGGTACATTTCTTAAAATAGAATGTTATGGTTTGCATGTCGAGTTTAGTGGTAAGTAATTTATAATCTCTCAAAATAAGAGTATAATTAGTTTGGTCTGTTTCGTCTCCAGATGCGATTTCAACGCTCACTTCAAGATGATTTATGATGAAATAAATCCCAGTTTAAACATTTAAGAAATACTCTTGACATCGGCTTAAAAATTAATTTAATCTCCCATAAAATGTAAGATAAGATCTATAGGTGTGACTACCCTATTTCTATAAAATGACCTAACTTCCTTAAGTTTCTTCCAGACGCGTTTACGGAACCAAGTTTAAAGAAGCTCTTATAAAGTGAAGACACCGTAAATTATTTAATTCAACCGTGAATATAGAAAAATCCCTAAAAAAAACTTGTGGCTAACCCAGCAACGACAGAGCCCTACTGGCCATGTTTTAATTTCGATGCATTTTCAGTGCATTTGGTCATTCCACGCTTAGAGTCACGTGACATTACCCAATCACTACTCCAGGAAATAGTAACACCACTACTTCAAATTATAGTTCTAGACACGCCCCGCATAACGCATTGTACATCACCAGGAACACATAAGATCTAGAACTAGGAATCTTTTAGCGGGCATAGGTCCCATTCTAATATCTGGTTGAAGGTAAGGGGAGGACGTTTTAAATCACCCCGAACCTCATTGTCTATGACATATGTAGGACAACCGTCAACCCTAGTTTACATTCGAGTTTAACGCTAACAGGGAGACTTCATTAATATCACGTGGTTTCTAAGTTGATGGGTGACGATTTTCTAACGTCATCCCTTTAATTCAAGCAGAAAATTGTAGAAAATATCCCTTTAAGATTCCAAGTAGACGAAATCTATGTCTTCCTGAAATCACTTTTAGGTATTTTTGAAACATGATTTTCTAACTTGGTTACCATCTGTCAGGATACGCTGTTACTTTAAAACTAGAAACTTATAGTAAGCAATAAGTTGTAGTTTATATTCATGGAAGAAAATTGTAAATTCCTCGTGACACGAACGGGAGGTTCAAGATGTTTCTAGTGATAGTATAAAGAATGGAGTAGCTTTCTGGTGACCTTTGGGCGCTTTAGGGTCAACTAAAGGTCATAAAATATCGAGGCTAGATTGAAACTTGACAGACAGTGAAGGGGGATGGGGGATGGGTACTTATCTAACCATTCTTTCACAGAAAAAAATACCCGGTAGAACTTAGAGACTCCGGGTTTTTAGTAGTAAAAAAATTTGAATGCCAACAATTCGTGACGTGAGCCCAGCAGTGACTTATGAGGAATATGCTGGGATGTGAAATTAAGCCATATAGAGGGGACTTTCAAAAGATAAATCTTGGATCTATATGACGTATAGCTGGAATCTGGCAGATTTAGAAATCAGTTGACAAAGAAAACCCATCTGAACAATAACGGTTTTATGAAATATATAATAAATAAGATTTAGAAAAAAAAAAGTGGATAATGTTTTTATCTAACCAGATTAGGGATATATATCAAGTGGAAAATAGGTTTATCTCGAATTATTAAAATAAACTAAATTTCTCAATCAAGAATGACTTTAAAGGGAGAATAAACGTTCAAAGCACAATATTTTCTATCATTTTTGACTGATATACAGGGTGTTTCTAATAAGTCTGCCATAAATTGAAACTCGAAAACAGTGGCCCAGATGGCAAAATTTCATAGAACATTTTCGACTCAAGATTGTTGTTGTTTTGATGAGCGATTAAAATTGCTCTTGTGTAAAATGCAGAGATTTATTCATTTGACGGACATGGTTGTAAGAACTTCTTTCACCGAGAATGTCTAGGTTCAGGCAAGTGAGTTAATAAAGTATTTTTGGAAGCGTAATCATATACGATTGTCTCATACATGTGCTTTATTCTCACACTGTTGTCAATCATCTTTGTTCTTATATTCATCATATCTTATTCCCACTCCATACTTAATTCTAAATTTTGTGACTTATAGCCCCTAGTTTGAATTTGAAACTTAGCTATATTTAAATATATTTTCGTGAGCTTTTACTACTTTGATAGTGATTTTTCAATTTAAATTCCAGAAAAGCTCTCAATAAAGGCTATGCTTACATTCTAAGGTATTACCAAAAAATTCTTTCAGCTTTCCCGGACACACGAGAAAAGGGTGAAACTGATAATGTAATAGACAAATTAACTTGGAAACTGAAATACTTAAGAGAACTTTACAGGGGCACCTAGGAAGGTTTAGAGACCAAGCAGCACCGTTAGATGCAGAACGAGTTCACGGCAAGCGAGAGACTACCGGCGGTTTTTTTCGTGAAGAAAATTACCTTCACATGGCGAAGTGTATTGTAATTTCCGAATTTATCTATTGTAACCGAAAGACCGATGCTCTACATTTAAATGAGCTTGAAAGACAAAAGGAAAAGCTGCTGATTGGTTAAGGGGTCATGTGGAGTAAAATTTGGTTTTTCGCGTTGAAGTTTATACATAGAAAATGGAACTTTAAAAATTAAAGGTTTACTAGTTATTTGCACTTATTCTTTTCTATCTAAATGGATAAAAATGGTTGTTTAGCCATATTGAAAGAAAGGTTAAAACCATTGGTTTGTAGTTTTATTCTTATTTCAGAATGCAGTCTCAGATTTTCAGCAAACCGTTCGTTGTGTTGTAAACAGAATTGTCGAAATTTTATAATTTAATAAAACACGAAATATTATTTTGTAAAACGCAGACGCGGAAATTGACCGTAATAAAAATGGTATAGAAAGGGAAGGGTGCCCCATTTTATATAAAAACCAGTTGAATTTCACAGATATTTAAGGCTCGAATCTGCGGGATATTGAAATAATTTTGGGTGATAGTAGAATACCATCTATTTCACGAAAGTTGAAATAACCCCGACGTCTGGTTAAAATCAAAGCCCCTTGAAATAGAAACGCTAGTTAAGGGTCAATGGCGCCAAGCCCTTAGCAATACCTCTCCGTTATCTATTGCGTTATCTCAAAGCGATCCACGACTAGTGTACCCGGCAATTTTATCCCTATCAATAAGAAATTCATTTTCATCTATACATTACGTGATGTGGGATTGGTTACCTTACCACCGGCGTTCCGATTCGAGGATGTTTTGTGACAGCTTAAGAGTGTATTGATACAACGTCTTAAATAACTTTTATCCTGCCTTAATCTGTAATACGGACTTATAGTGACCAAGAGTTAAAAGCCTTCGCTCAGTCCTCGTTTTGGGTCATTTAAGATCATTCTATAAATGAAACGATTTGATCTAAGAACCCTCAAAGAGCGATCTTTGAAAGAGAAAGACATCGATTACGGATGATTACACTCCTATTTTTACGACTGTTATAAAATGGTTACAAGAATATACCGTACTTTCCAACATCTAAAAGCTCAAATTATTGAAGTGTTAAAGTTAATAAAAAATTGAGTTTAGATAGACGAAATTCTAGGATAGTTAACCGGTTCAGATATTATATGGGATAAGGTCAAAACTAGTACCATTTACGAAACACTAAAAAGGTAATTTATAAGGGGGCTGTTCATAAATTAAGTAAGTAAGACAGGGTGGGAAGGGGAATTGAATAAATGTTACTAATTGTTACTGATAGACTAAATTTTTCATGAAAGGATTTTCCGTTGCCTTTCCCACGATCATAAAGGATTACCAGGATAGTTTCTAATTTTTTCTTATGCCTTAGAAGAAAATAGACGAGAAAGTGTATAGGGGGTTAGAAGTGTTTGTTGCGTAATTAAATTGTGGAGGGGGGGGTCTACGCGATTGTTACTTTTTGTTAAGAGGGGTGTCGAAAATAGACCGATTTTCCGTTACGCAATTTACGAACAGACCCTAATATCGGACGCGTAAAGTGCAATTGACAATAACCAAAGAGAATGTACCAATAACGAAATCAAATGAGAGTTATAGATAAATAAGTCGGTGGATTGATAAATCATTTTTCCGTTTTCATTTATTATTCTGATAGAATTCGTTGTCCAGCTGTCGAACGAAAAGTCACCAAATCGGCTGAGTTATCGGAAAATGCCACTTGTTTTCAAATATTTTGCATACGTATGCAAAATATAGGTAAACAACGATAACTATTAATAGAAAGAGGAGGAAGAATAATATACAAAACAAAGAGATGCATAAGGGCCTCTTGTGAAAATCGCAGTTGTGAATAATAATCATATGAATAACTGAAAATATTGGTAGAATTAATAATCCAATATAATTAAATTTATACTTTCACTATTTAACATTTAGCACAATGTTGTTTAATATTCGAAAATATTAAGAATGCTTTTATCATTTTATTGTGTAAGTTTAATTCAATTTTAAATTGAATTGCAAAAATCCAGTTGATTTGTCGAATCACTTGACAATGGTGAAGGTTTTTAGCAGGCCTGTGCGAGTACTCGAATGAAGGCGAGTACTCGATCGAGTCCCGAGTCGAGTACTCGACTCGAGACTCGAAAATCAAAATTTTACGACTTGAAAATTATTTCGAGTCCTTAAAAATCTTCACTATTGGACTCGAGGAGGACTCGAACCGAGACTTGACGCCTTATCAAGTCCAAAAATGTTTACTTTGTGACCCGGAATTTTAAGTGGAGCGCCGCATCTAGTGGGGTTTAACCGATTTAAAGTTTAGAATAGACAGGTGATTGGACAAAAATTTGACTTCAGCTAAAGGAGTTAAGCAAACCAGAATCAAAAGTTAAAATTATTGTTACTGCGCGTCATTTTCGTCGTGAGATTTATACTTTGTGAGTAAAATCAGGAATATTCCTGGTAAAATTTATCCTTATTGGAAATTAATTTATTTTAATTCTTGTAAAATTATGTAAAATTAAACTAAGTAAATTAAATTAAAGTTAGTATTAATAGAACTAATTTAATTGGACTCGAGTGGGACTTGATATAATTTATCAGGACTCGACACTGGACTTGAAACATAGTTCTTAAGCTGACTTAAGGACTCGAGGACTCGATACCAATTAAAAGACTCGACTCGAGATTCCATAAGAGCTTTTTTAAGGACTCGAGACTCGACTCGAACCCCAAAAAACTGGACTCGCACAGGCCTAGTTTTTAGGGTGATACCGGCGGTCTTTGCTTAACTCGGTTTACGTATTAGAGAAATTTAATAACCCCTTAAACGGCTCAGAGGTTGGTCCAGTTTTTTCTTTGTTGTGGTTAAACCCGGTAGCTCTAGGCTGGAGTGGAATTCACAAAGAGCGGCTCGAACTTAAACGGTAGCACTTTTAAAAACCACTCGGTAAAATTAATATCTTTAATCAGGATTTACAATTGAAAACGGGTATAAGAGGAATCAATTTTCTTTTAAACCCAAAAGATTTCAAGTATTTTCCCTTCGGACATAATCCATTTAGAAAGTTACCTCTTTTTACAAAGTTGTAATTAAAATTTATTACTTCGGTGTGCACTGGGGTTAAGAAAAATAATGTTTAGAATTGTGTAGGAAACATATAAAAGCTTTTAACTCCATGGTTTCCTAATCTATCTTTTCTTCCCTTCCGATTGAGCGACTCCCGAGAGATATTTATATTTAATTGGTTTGAAAAGACGAAATTTACTGCAACTAGTTTCTTTTCGACTCAAAAAGAGCACTAGATTAGATGGTGGAGTTACACTCACTAAACTGGTGCTTTAAATCGCCGAGAAAAACTCATTTTGTTCAATGCTAAAAGCGGAAATCTGCTCGATATACTTACGATGTTGAACGATAGATAGCGCTGGAGCAAGAAACGTGTACGTAGATTGATATGGTGAAATGTGTCTTATGGATATAAATAACTTATTTTATTTTCTACCTTTCGTTGAGTTTTCAAAGATGTTCAATTTCTCGCCATCTGGAGGACCAGTTTTCTTCAATTATTGCATGGGAGTTGGTATTTCAAAATTTATTAATTAACGCACGCGAAATAACGAAAATGGCACCCAGCCAGCCGTGACGTAAATTTAATACTTTTGCAAACCTAAAAGGTGCAAAAGCAAACCGTGATTCTATCTAATAAGAGATTTGTTGGATTCTAAGCGGTTTCGGATTATGTTAAATAAATTGTGAATTACAAAGAGCTTTCATATGTTCTGTTCGTAATTAAAGCAAAAAAGAGCTACTTGGAAAAATGTTGTGATGTCGCAGCCAGCCTTGCTTCTAGCGACCATATTGGAGGTTGTCATCTTTGGCTATGAAATTTAGAGTACGAATATTGTTGACACGTCCCGTAGCAGGGATGTTACAGTAATTGTTATAAAGCACGAATATATTCCATTTAAAATAGCTCAGTTCAATTAATAAGATTTAATTTGGATATATTAATCAGGTTTAGTCCAGATGGAATATCAAAAAATTGTCTTACATCTAAACAGCTGAAGAATTTAGGATTGGGTTCTCGAGAGGGATATTGGTTGTGTAATGTTTGAAGACGGTCTTTTTGAACTTAGAAAAGCGCTGTCATGAATACCATAGCCTTTTTATGTTGAAAGACATGATTCCACTTTAAAATTATTATGTTTGTCAGGCAAAGGGGATGAGTTTCTTTTGCAAAACAAACTTTCTCAGCCATGTCATCTACTATTACATATCTCTTTTTAAAGAGAACCTCCCGTCGCGAGGAATACTCGTAGTTTAAGTCTTAAGTTGTATTTCCTGAGACATAAAGAAGGCCGCTAAAAATCAATCAAAGGATTAAATTGTCAAGGATTGAAAAATAAATCCGCCAAAACCGATTGAGGGATTTAATCTTAACTCTTCTGGGGCTTTGTGTAAGAAAAGCGGACAACATATCTAGTTACCGTTTGCAACGAACCATTTAATGAAGAGAAAGGTCCATATAGCTTTTTGGAATAGAGGAAGGTTCGTGGATCTTTCGCTTTTATGTGCAATAAAGCTTTCTCTTCGAATAAACCTTAGATATCGATTGCGTTCCAGGTGTGTGCTTTTTTCGACGATTACACGAGTAGGTAGTTTGGAGGAAACAGCAATATTTAATACGTTCTCAGTTTGAAACCCTCCGTTGAGAATATTTTCATTCAAGCTTAAATCGTTGGTTCGTTGAAATTTTAACCAAAACATTCCTGAAATTTTAAGTCGTGAAGATTACAAGCACCTAATTTGAACTTCTAAATTGATGTCTACGTTTTTATTTCTTTCAATTGGAAAGCTATATTACAAATTATCTATTTAAGACAAACTATAGATAATTTGCGTTAGAATTGATTACTCGAACCAAGAAATCGGATTTAAAATTTTTGGTGTCCGAAAACGAAAAGCGAATTGTCGAAACTTATCACTGTGAAATCGTTCAGAGTTTTTCAAAATAAAATGGCTAAGGTTCTGAAAATGGAGAGAATACCCAAGGAAAGTTCATATGTTGAGAAATTAGTTCATATTTTTATTTGAGAAATAAATTGATAATCAAGGAAAAATATGTTATTTGAGATATAAATTTATAATCAAGGAAAAGGGTATTATTTGAGAAATCAGTTGATAATGATTGAAAAGTTAATATTAGAGAAACAACGGGATATTCAAGGAAAAGGTATTAATTCAGAATTAGATTTTTAATCACGAGATATTCAAGGAAAAAGGTATTAATTGAGAATTAGATTTTTAATCACGGGAAAAAATATTATTCGAGAAATAAATTGATAATCAAGGAAAAAAGTAATATTTTTTAGAAATAAGTTGATAATCAATTAAAAAGATATTATTTGAGAAATAAGTTGATAATCAATGAAAAGTTAATATCTGAGAAACAACAGGTTAATCAATGAAAAGATAATAATTGAGAAACATTTGATAACGAAGAAACTTTAAGGAATATTAAAATATAAATGAACTAGACTAATTTCAATAGACCGCAAAAACTAGAAAATTACCGAAATGCCCTAACACTTCTTTACTGTTGGAGTTCAATAACCATTTCTTCAGTCAATGTAATCATACTCGCACTCCCAACCAACTTCCAAACTACTGGTACTTCATTTCCTTCCCACCATGGGTCAGACTAATACTACATCCTAGATATGCATCATGTGACGTGGCTAAAAGATAGGTGCGTTTTTGGGTAGAATCCAACTGTATATCTGAAGTCTTCACTGACTAATTAGACCGAGGAAATTTAAGGAAAACTAGTTAGAAATTATTTGACCGCCATAAATCTGTAAATTAAATTCAGAAAGATAATTAGTCAGGTAATTTAATTTAGTATAAAATGTGCCATTATTACCAGGTAAAATTTGGTACAGAAAGTTTGGTTCGAAACGCGATAGTTTTGAAAATATGAGCGCAAAGGGAGCAAATGAAGATAAACAAAACGTCAGCGTAAATTAGAATTTCGAATATAATAAATAACGGATTTGGCTGTAATCTCATTTTAAGGCAATTGTATTGCTATTTGGAAAACGTAATTTTCCAACAGAAAGTTAGAGCGGAGCCTCCTATTAGAGCAATCAGTCAGTTTACCTGTTTTTTAGAAGCCTTCTAAGATCCCATTTGCAAAAGGGCAATTGTTCGTTCGGCAGCAAATTTTGATAAGAATCTACTGTTACAATAGACGTAGCTCTATTTTTTCGAAATCACCCTGTATAGGTTTTTTTTAATTTGATTTTCTGGGATTTTTATTATTTCTCTAAAAAGTAACAAAATACCCCAAAAAGCGGCCCAAGATCGACCCTACCCTCTTTGACCATAAAAAACGCGTTCTAAAAACTTCCCCTAAAACAAAGCTTAGAATTGATGGTTTTAGTATGAATGAACTTATGCAACGAGGAGGAGGCCTCTTTCGCTTCGACTTCAGCTCTCAAAACTAGAAGGAAATTGATAGGACCTTCTCTCTTTACGCCATCACGCAAAAATATATGTATAATCCTCCACTCTACAAAGTATTCCATTATTTGAGATTCTTAAAAGTTTTTTCTAGTAAAATAAATAAAGATCGAATACGTCTGTCGAGAATGTGGACGTGGAAACCAAGCAAAGCATTCGTGTACGCAAATTAAGAATTTGTAAACGTAGAAGTTCGTTAGTTAAAGTACAAAAATATGTCTCGTACAGTTTGAATAAGGAACGAGTCGGGTAAAATTACTGATTTTTGACAACCGCAAATTATTAATTAAATGACCATTTTGTCGGTATTTTATAGTAATTAATAGTATTTAAAGTAATTATAGTCCTGAAGATCAAAAATACTAATATCATTGAGAAAAATTATAGATAAATTACTGGCCAATTTATAAATTGGTAATTAATCTTGAGCGCATGGCCCGTGGGGTCGGACGTTTCGGAAAGAGTGTACGGGATTTCGAAATCCAATATGATTTCTTTGGATTTCGTCGGATTTTGTTTTACTTCAAAATTCGATAGAATCCAAAGGATTTTGGCGAATTTTGAGATTTTTCCCGTAATTTCGTCAGACTTTGTGATTTTTCCTGTGATGTCGTTGGATTCTGAGGTATTTCCCGTGATTTCCTCGGATTTTGAGATTTTACTCGTGATTTCGTCGGATTTTGAGATTTGAATCGTGATTTCGTCGGATTTTGTGATTTTTTTTCGTAAATTTTGTTATGGATTTCGCGATTTCTTAAGTTGGATTTCGCGGGTAGCGTACGGGATTTCGTGAATGATCGGCCCCTCGGCATTGCGGGTGGTGTAAAGATGCGAGGCGGTAAATGGTAATCAGTAAATTGCCGGTCATTTACCTAACACCGCTATTAATTGGCAGCTATATCATCTCGTAGTTTTATTATGCTAGATTACTCGTTAGTAGCGATAAATTACCAAAAATATTTGTCAATAATTTTAATTTTTTTTATCCTTAGATCATTTTTATATACTATAATTTACCGACAATAAGCTTATAATTGTTTTCCGTTATTTCTAGTGAACATACATGAAATAAAATTACCTTATAAAAACCACGAAAAAATAGTACCAGTTTCTCATAATGATGTATAATACAAATACACGCGTGTATTACCATTGTATTGAAACAAGGATACTTAAATTAAATAAGTTATATTGATGATAATGTTATTTGTCCATTTTCCAACAAAGTAACGAATATAGCGACACTAGATTAAAGTTTGAAAAAAAAAAATCATAATTAGTGTTGCTTGGGAGATTCCGATTTTGTACCTCAGCTGATGGGCTTCCGCAGGCATAGGCATATTCCACACATTTCACTACAAGACGGGAAACATTAAGCTTTTATGATAAATTATTTTTCTTGATTAGCCAAATTATGCTAACAAGAATTTTCATTGTAGCCTGTCTATTGCAATTTAACCTTAACACGTAGTCATGTAACGGTAATCAACCTACCAGCTACCACGTACGAATAATGGCATACACCCTGGAAATCTTGAATTTTCAACAGACTTATAACATGAATGATGTACTTTCTTAGATTGAATCTACTACTAGTTTTCGAGCTGTCAATTTCAGTGTACAGTGCCATTTATTTTAGTCGGCTTTTCTTATTATAATTGGGAATTTGTTAAATCGACCCAGTAACCTTTGAACTCCGGTAGGCCGGCCCCCTGATCAATCTTTCAACAGTAACCCAAGATTCAATCTGCAGAAAAAATTTGGCGTGAATTCTAGGTGCATTTTTCATGTTGAAAAAGTAAAGGAAGAGTATAGTGAATTGAATTCGCTTTTTTAATTTTAAAGGGCGGTAGCATTTAATTTAGATATTTAAAATATGGTGGCAAATCGAACCCCAAAAGCCATAAAATCCATCTATAGTTTATAAGCAACCAATGCACTAAATATTCGTGTAATCAGGGAGCACAAATCCAAAGGAGAGTCAAAGTTAGAAGGGGGAAGGTACTTTATAACGGCCGGGCACCATGGTTCTCACGCGCACCTACCTCGCGCACACGTGATCCTTTGAGAGGGAAATTCAAAAAGGGTATACCCGAAAATACGGTTAGAGAGAAAGAGAGAGGGGGAATTAGCACGCACGCGGCGCGAGTATCGGAGTATCGCCGAAAAACTTAAGCCTCGGCCGTAATAACGTAAACAAACTTCTCTGATTTTTTTCTCTCTCGCTTGCGCCGATTGCGCATGCGCGCCACGCTCCTAGAGAGCCAGTGGCACTGGTAACGTTTTTGAAAGGGGGGCTGACGGAGAATTTGGTCTCTCCGGCTCTCCTCTATTTTGGTGCTCACTGGTGTAATCGGTTGAAACACACAGGACGTTATTATATTAAAAATATTTTTTTCCATTTCTGGTGGCCATTTTTCAAGATGGTCGCGGATTGGAAATTTTTTTCTTAGTTTACCTGCTTATTAAAGGGAGGGTGAAGTGGAAAATCAAGTGATTTTTTATCGATTCTTCTACTAATTATAAGACCAGTCTGCATAGTGAAAGATTCAGGAAATACTTCCGAATGATTTTAAAATTCAAATTAGGTTCAGATTTTAGCGATAATTTGAAATTTGCACCTCTGACCAATCGCGTAACGCCCCGCCCTCTTGTTAACAAAATTTACATGACACGCTCTATATCTCACATCTCGCGCAAAGTTTATCAAATCTCTATCTAAATTTCACTCGACATGGACTGTGCCACGGGAATTTTGATAACAATAAGGCATTGCGTTACGCGATTGGCAGGTGCAAATTTTAAAATTATCTATGAAATCTCAAAATAATTTTAATTGTAAAACCACATAGAGGTATTTCCTGGTTGTTTCACAACGCAGATAAGTCATATAATTAGTAGAAGAGTCGGTAAAAAATCACTTGTCTTATTTTTTCACCCTCCAAATATTTAAGAGTAACTTAAAAATAGTCTCATTGTCCGCCGGGAACGTCATAACAGTGTTGTTTTCTTTGAAGACCACGATGCAACGAAAATGATTATAGGCGAACAGTTAACCGCGCCTGTCGATGTTGCAGTTGCTGCTTTGTTCACTTTATGCATGGTTATAGACTAAGGAAAGTGGTTCACAGTGAATTGAAAACCAGCGATTTGTCAGAGGGATGGAAATTTGCAGTTAAAATACAAAACGTTTCTGGCAAGTACCAAAATGCTTACAGAATCAAAACTTTTATAACTGGGGAGTTTTTTAAGTTCACTAAAGTGCACATATTAATTTTTTTCCATTGGAAAAACAACGTTGAATTACTTTATACTTTAAGAAAAAAAAACATCATACAGTATGAGGGAAACCTCTTTTCGGTAGGAATCAAAAGGATTTTTGTTATCTTAACTGCAAACATGACAGAAGTCCCAGTCAGTAGCTTCGTCATTTTTACAATTCTGCGCTGGCGAAAACAGTTATAAGATTTTAAAAAGGCAGAAATTCGTGTTTATTTCCCTCGGGGTACCTCATCCCTTAGACCCTGCACGTGTTACTAAAAGTTATATCCTACTTGTACCACCGTCAAGATATGTCTGTCATATTTTGTGGATTAAACGGGTGCTATCTAGTCAACACGAAGATCCACTGAATCAATGATTTTATTTATAAAAAAACAAAGGATTTTCATAGTAAGAAAATTCCTTTAAAATTCTGAAAACACCATTCCTTTAGAGGGTTTAATTACCCAATAATGATACTGTAATTAGCTGGGAGCTCGGAATGAAGCTGATATTACGTTAAAAACTTGTAATGAACTGATAGAACACAGTTCTCATTTAATTTTCAAAGTTATTTAACTTGGGACATTTCAGTAAAAAATACTCGGAAAAGCCGAATTATATCAGGACCCTCTACAATCACCATTAATTCTGAAGGATTTTTATACAAAATGAACAATTTTTGATCATTAAAAATATTTTATAAATGTTAAAAATATTTCCATGGTTAAATATTCTATTAAAAACTTGTTTATAAAAAAACTGCTACGTCATGGATTTTGTTACTGTAACGGCTGAAGAAGGACCACGGTCCGAAAGCTCCCAAGATTTTAAATATACCTTAAAATAAAGTAAGATTTATACAAAGTCCATAAAATAGCAGTTATTTTTAAAAACAAGTTTTGAATTAAAAATATGTATTTGATCTTATAGATTGATAATTTAAAGGTAAATTACGTTTGGTTTAACAAAAAGAAAAAAAACACTCCTTGAACTTCAAGGCTTGAATTATTTTTAATTTTAATATGAGCAACAAACATTTCAAAGAATTCGGTACTTTATACTTGATGCTCATTATAACAAGATGCCACAGATTTATAACTTTTGCTCTGTTCATTGTATATTATACTACATATTTTCCATTCATTTTTTTCTGTACTTGCGAAACGTTATTGATGACGTTGATAGACAGTCGCTAACGGACTCTCAACAAAGTGGACTAACGCTATGACTTTAATTGCCGGAGTTCAGTGTGATAGTTGGCTCTGACACGCAAATATCTTTATCGAATCAAATCATTAATTGATTTCTTCACGAGTGGTGCTTAATACTATTTCCTAAATTACGAACGCCAAAATAGGAGACTGTTGCGTAGTCTGCCAGTCAGAAGGAGTAAATGTAATACTTTTGCAGTACATAAAGGGCACAAAAGTAAGTAGGTTTTTAATGGGGAAATGTGAATCTGAAGACCCTGGCAACCCAGCATGGAATTTTGGTTATTTAATCCAAATTAGTGCTACTTCAATGCACAAAAAAATGTTCTACTATATAGTTAGAGGTACCTCTTGTTGAAATTATGTTTTATAATCAAAGATATGTCTCTGAGAGATGACTTTTATTTGAAGAACGGCTATACTTTAGTCCCCCTATAAAAATATTTTGTATAAGAAAAAGGACTAGTCTTAGGTAAATAAAACGAGACGACGCACAGGAGCGTGTTTTAGGATTTGCTCTTGAAATAACATCAAATGAGCTAAAGGATATCCCTAAAATACTCAGAAGATATCGTGTTATTAATATCGTGTTTTATGTTATTACTCTGAGCACCATTTTCCAAAATGGCTGCAGACGTCAAAAACCAAAAATTAATACATGCCATCTATGACAAATCATCGAATGATTTAAAAGAAACGGAAGTTATCCTATGAGAATACTTTGTCTCTTTATCCAACCGTTATTCAGCAATCAAACCTGAATATTGATGATTTATTTGATAGGACCATTATATAATTCTATTTCCATCCCCAAATATCGTAAGAGAAGCCTCAATTGAAGAGTGAAAAACAAGAATAGATAATTTTCAAAAGTGTGCTGCGGTATCGTCTTCTTGATATGAATTAAGACGGAACATCCGGTATGTGGAACCGAAGACATTAGATTGGACTTCAAAGCTACCAGTCGACCAAAGTCCTTGGCTTTGGATTCACATACAAACTAGGAGGTAAAACACCAGACTGTATATTTTACCCTCATCTTTTGAAAGACGTTTTTAACTTCAGTTTCTGATAATACAGGAAACGTTTGTAATTCTGGCAACAGAATACTTCTAAGGTGAGAGTGCATTGATATTTCTCGCAACAGAATCGTAAAGTTATCCTCGTGAACTTCTCTCACCGCGGCACGTGCTAGAGTATACACGTTCCCATACAACTCTTTCTTTCATCTGAGAGTCTCTGAGGCCTCACCGACAGAAACAAATACCAGACTGGGTTTCTGGAATGGTTCTAGCTAGAATAGAATCAGTGCAGACACACTCAAACTTTATTTCACGAGGAGAGGTTACTTAACCCAAAATGGTAGAAAGAGTTCATAAAAACCCTAAGCTACCCTAACTGTTCAGTAATCATTCGAGGAGAAATAAGGGGTAGCAAGGTTGTGTTTACCGCTGAATCTGTTGAAGAGGTACGCCATCACGTTTTTCAAGCCGTTTATAACCTACTGTTTGCTTGCACATAAGTTCCTATAAGAAGCCCGCAATTTATGGTTGTTTCTGTACAAACAGTCGTGGAATATGCATGAGGGGCAGGATAATTCTCTCATTGAACTTTTTATCTGCATTGGTAATTTGAAGAAGACATATGTATATTAAAAGCAATCCACAGAAATCATGGGTAAAATGTGTCTGAAATACGTCAGAGGCACGTGACCGAAGAGAGGCGTGGTTCTAAGAAACATTGTTTTATCTAGAAAACTAACACTTTTGGGAACTGACGCTGCAATCTCGTGAAAACAAGGAATCCCACTCTTTACGGAGTCGTTGGATCTTGGTGTCACGTGGTGCCTGTGACAATTTTACAATAATGTTTACTCACAATGCCTGCTTTGGAGTTCTTTATTGAAAAGTGAAAACATTTGTTGCACATTTAATCATGCTGTGCAACATTTTTTGGTAGGTTTAATTCCGTCAAATTTAATCGCAGCAACAAATTGTAGTGCTAAAGTTTTATAATCAGAAAAAAATGCGTTTCAAAACGCTTATAGTTCTATAAATGTTCCCTTAAAATACGTACACATAAAATGAAGGTATCCAACCCCTAGGATATAAGTGCAGATATAAGCCATAATGCCTTCAGCGCTAACTACTAATCAGTTACGGGGTTATCTCAGTATTTTTGAGAGAACTGTTTTGACCTTGACTTTACAAAACCCCAATTTGAAAATCATCTCTAAACCTACCTACTTTTAACACTTCTATAAACACTGGGTTAGTGACCCGGTTCATCATCAAAAAGTAAGAAAGCTTCATAAACACCGGCCTGTTATTAGTGCACGCTTCTCATGGTAGGCAAATATTTGTTGAAGCTTATAATCAGCACCTTGAGGAGCTGAGAACAAGCGTCCGTATCTCTGCGTTCAACCTAATAACAAAGAAGTATGCCTTGTTTATAAAGTAACGTTTCCCATCGAGGAAAATCGAGATAAGCTTAAAGTTACAAAGTACGTTATAGACGAGGGCTCATTGAGACTTAGCACCAGGCATGATACATCCGTTCCTAAGGTTCCGTGGGGCTATCTACTTACGAAAACGTATACACCTCATTTTTTATTTACAATATTTCTTACCGGATATGTTACCCGGCGCTAACCGGGTTTTCTAAGGTAGTGGAAACTAAAACAATTAAAATTAAACTACAACTATGAAATATCTGCATGATCTTAATTTTTTTCAAAAATTAATTTGTTTCTAATTCCATTATTCATAATGTAAAATATTACGGTTTCTTTATTAGCTTAAGAGCTAGGGGTTCGAGGACTTAACTTTAAGTAACTCAACCAAACCACTTCAAAAAAGGGGATGTTCTCTGGGCTATTTTGAGTCGAAAATGTCCTATGGAATTTTCGGTACGTTTAGGGCCACTAGTATCGAGAAACGATTTAATGGTTTTAGGGACAGCTTTGTCACTCATTTTCCTAATTAATAAAATACTCTAATCTTAACATGGAATCAGTAGCCCGGACGGAAAAATGTCTTAGAACATTTTTGAGTCAAAATTGAACAAAGAAAATCCCCCTTAATTTAGGGCAGACTTATCAGAAACATTCTGTATATAACACTCCTGATATTTCCTGACTTAGCGAGATTTTCAATATTTCTTGGAATTTTAATATTTTGTGACTTCCAACTGATTTTGGAATTCAAAATACATTGAATACGTCTTTAGCATCGTTACTTATAAAGTGACTAGCCCCTTGGGCTGCTGTTATCTTAGAAAAATCAACCGGACCATGGTTACGGCAGAGGCACCCATTTTGACGATGCCAAAAAAGACCACATTAAACTGTAACCTATTTTCTACACCTTGTCATGATAAGTTTGTTTGTGGGTTAGGATAGAGCCAAAGATTATTATCATAACGCTACCACTGTTGGACTCTAGCCCTGTTAATCTACAATAATTCCGCCTTATTGGTATAATAATCCATACCTCTGTGACCGCTCGAAGATACATAGTATACAATAGAGAGATTGGGGAAGGTTGCAACGAACCTCTCAGACTGATCGAGGATCAGTTTTAAAGAAGAAATTGATTGTCTCGATTTTTTGAAGCACGGTTCTTCGAAGTACTGGTTTGTAAATTTCTCTTCGAAATACGTGAGATTTCAAATCAATTCTTTTCTACGAGCAAGACGCTCGATGGAAGCTATTCTTTACAGGTAGTATTATTTTTAAATTGAATCAATAAGGAAGCACGAAAACAAGTTTTAAATGCAGTATTGGTTTATTGGAAATAATATTTTTTTTTCCCGAAATTCAAATCTACAAAATCATGATTTGCGAGGATATACAAATTTCCTTACATTAAAATTACTGACTCAAACAAATGGGCGTGTGATTTAAAACCGTCAGGAATATTTTTGAGTGATATAATCCTTAGGTGGTTGCATTTTTGAAAACTTGCAAAAAAAAAAGGTTTTCATATATTCTTTCACCGACAATTGATTTATGAATTTCTATGATACACCTAAATTTAAATTATTACTGGTATGATGTTTTAGTTTAAACCATGTTTAGAGACCATTTTTAGACCCCTAGTTAGTGTAACAACAGAAAAAATCTTAGCTAAGGCTTAATTCATTTACACTTGTTTAATATTTTGGAAACTTCAAAGTTTCTTTTTGGGGTCTCTTTTAATAAATTTATACCTATAGAGAAAGAATTTGGTAAACATATACATTAAATACATTGCAAACGCCATTCCAAGTAGGGATATTCCAGCGCTTGTAGTACATTCGTGTCCTGTAAAATTCGCCTTTAAACTATACGCACTAGCCAAAATTCCTACAACTATTTGCACAATTTGAATCATGGTCATAATCATAGAAAACTTAATCGGTATGTTAAACTTAGCGGCTTTCAAAGTAAAATAACTGTACATGAGCGAATGGACGCTATAGTTCATCGCTATAAGCCAGCGTCCAATTGCAGGCATATTTTGCGCGTATGCCCAACAAATAACCATAGTCAGAACGTGATGAGACAAATGTAGGGTTGTTAGTTTCTGCTTTTTTAACACGATGAAAACGGTATCCAAAAGTTCGGGAGCTTTAGACAATCCGAAAGCCATAGCCCAAAACAAAGACACCGAGTTCGCGGTTGAATTACAAACAGAAAATTCCATACCGTAGTTTTTTAAGATGTAGATTATCTCTGGAACCATTCTTAACATACCGCAGATACTGAATACGGCCAGTGAAAAGTCCCATACAATGACTGCTTTTCGAACTTTCACGGGCTTCCTGTTCTTCATATATTCTTGCAAGCCGAATATAGAGATCAAGTAAACCAAAGCCAAGTAAAGACTGTAATGCCAATTGTTTTTGAACCATAGTTGAAACCATTCTTGAGTTATTCCGGTTTCGAACTTCTGTACAAAGGCGTAATGAGGATAACCAGTGTATTCTAACTCCGGGACAGACATTATTTCAAGTGCAAACAGTGGTTCTCTCAACGTACTTATTCCGATATTTTTGCTCGTATGTTATACAAAAGACAAGGACTGATGTTTTTATACATTTCAGATATTAATTTGGTGAAGTTAATTAGTGATGCATATTGCGTATGAGATGTTTCAGGAAACTTTAACCTTAAATATAGTATTAAATACCATTATTACCTAAAACTATTAAAACCTTAAAGTTTTGTTTTAAAGATTTTTCCTGTTCAAAGATGTGAAATAGCTGGATTTTTTTACATATATATATATCAATAGAATATATAACTATTTTGAAACCAGAGATGTTTCGTAATAACAACAGAAACAGTGTGCATTATATAATTTACAAATACAATTAAAAATACCGCGAAAGTTGAGGAGTATTGGTTTGCATTGTTAAATATCATAAGAAAAGACAAAGGGCCTTTGTACTATTTAACATTTGGATAATTCATTTGATCACCTTTCGTCTTCTAAGTCTCATCTTATATCGAATATATGACAAATGTGTTACTTTGTACCGCAACACCGGAGAAGAAGAAATGGTGATAAGGGGTTTAACTCTAGTTAGTTGCATACCATAGGTCTTTCATTTTTAGCCACATCGTATGATGTACATCTACGATGAGGCTCTTAGTTGGACCTGCCCTGTTGTTGTAGTAGTAGTAGTAGGGGTGTCACTGTAGTGCTTTGGCAGTATAAAATTTTTCGCTCGTCATTGAAGGGAAAGTGCAAGGGAGAGAATTGTGGTGAAGGTGATATTTTTCGTTCGTCTACTTAAAAGGAAGGGAATTATAATAGTAAGGTTAAGCTATATACTCCCCCTTTAAAATTCCTCTCACCCGTCGTCAATAAGATTTCACGCTTTCAATACCGCTCCCCTATTTCAACATTCAAAGCAAGCATTTTAGAATGGTCTTAAGGCACCGGGATATTACAATTATTGGGTGTTTTACCAAATTCTTTCTCTTTCAAACGCTTCATTTTAGAAATTTTTAAGATGCGAAAATTATGCTTCGGCATAAGTCTATGTTGTAAACTAAAACTTTCTGTACGTGTATTAATCGAGCGTTAAGAAAGTAATCATTTTAGCACTGTTAACTCGATCATCGAGGGGGTAATCACTTAAACTTTCTGTACGTGTATTAATCGAGCGTTAAGAACGTAATCATTTTAGCACTGTTAAAGGTAACTTTCTCTTCTTCTATTAAGGGTTACTTGTGTGTAATCATTTTAGCATTGTTGTTTTCAGAATGGTCTCACGGGTTACCAATGTTAAGGGTAGCGCATCGAAGGGCTACTCACTCAAAATTTCTCTTTGTGTCTCACTATTACAATTATAACATAAATAAATTTTTTGAAGTAAGGATTACGGGTAATCATTTTAGCACAGTTAAAAGTAGCGCATCGAGGGGCTATTCTTATAAATTTTATGTACGCCTGTTAAGTACGGTACGATGTGGCTACTATTACGAGGCCTTGGGTCGTCTTGTTTAAGGTCAAAGTTATTTTTTTATTTTAAGCTTTGTGCTGTACAGAATTGAAAGCGTAATAAAGCATCCTATTGACTTGCCAAACTCATAAGTATATTAAACACCATTTTTATCTAATATATTTTATCTGGTGGTATGGTTTCATGGGTGCATGATCCGAGGGGTCCGTCATTACTATGAAAACGTTATGTCTTCGTCAAAGGTTTTCCTAAAGATATCGTGATTTTTTGCGAACGTTTTTCACATCTTTCTATAGATTTCGTTGCTTTTGCTCTCTGATATCGGATTTCATCACAAAACTTTGCGAGAAGAATAAGGAATTTGGTGTTAATGTCGAACCTCTTGCCATGATCATAGTACGAAGCGAAGATTCACGACTGTCCACATTCTTAAAAGATGCTAAAATCCACTTTAAACGCTTGAAATGAGAGGTACCAGAAAGCATTTTAGCGACTACAGAGTAATGGCAGCTCCACACAACAACCTCTATGGCATAAAGCACAGGTTGCCACTAATCTAGATGGCTCTTCTGTGGCCGGTATAGAAATATTATAGCAAGGGGCCTCTATCAGTATAATATTACCAAAATACACGTCTCTCGCTTCAACAAGCTTTGTTAACACCACAGCTAGGGTTTGTTGCGGTACACCCTCTCAGTTCGTACCATTATTAAAATTTGGGAAGTTATATCGATATTTCTCGTGAAAACGATCGATGTGATCTTTCCAAGCACCTCTGACGATTATATGAAAACTCTTAAAACGCTGAAAATAGACATTTTTATTGTGATCTTTGTACCATGTGGTAATATTTTCCGCAAGTGTAACTCAGGCTGTGGAAGTCTACTTGTGAAATCAGGTGAAGAAAAATTTTGAGTAATCAAGTTTCAGCAATGAAGTAGCAATATCGTTTACTGAAGTCTAATAAAATCTTTTATAATTCAATTCCCCGACGATAATGTATAATGTGAACTAAGCCAAAATCCGAAATCTCTACATTAGAAAAATTCAAAATATTTTAAGTTGCCTCAAATCTTTTCGAAAGCCTTAGTGTTATCATAAGCTCATAAGATGTGTACCATAAGTTGTCACTGGTTACTGAGAGCTTGTCATGAAGTGACGTAGGTGAAATGTCATAGATTCTCGTAAAGCGCCACCTGGTGAGGTGCTGTCAAAGGCTTAATGTAGACTAAATAGGAAGATGGGCTGCAAAACCAAGTGTAGTCAGTTCTCACGTCGATCTCCAAAGCATACAGTTTTGAAACATTGAATCATCGTTATCTGCACCATAAGATTCACCACTGTGAACATTAATTAATCAAAAGTCATAAATTACCAAAAATTAACATAACATTATATCTTAAAAGAACGGCCTTTTTCTAATGTTAAAGGAAAAAATGTAAAAAATACATGATCTCTTATTACGAAATAATTAGCATTTAATTAGTCTTATAAATGAGTACTAGTGTGCCGTCATTGGTTTAGTGGCGTCTGCTAAATCGAACCACTTACATGTACGCGATTGGTTGAATTCTCACAGGCTGAGATAGGTAAGAGTTAAGGTGGGAGTGATAATAGGTTCGATTTAGTAGACGCGCCGAGCTCGATGGAAGCTATTCTATACAAGTAGTACTATTTTTATATTAAATGAGTAAGGAAGCACGAGAACAAGATTTAAATCAGTATTGGTTTATTGGAAAGAATTTTTTTCCGAAATTGAAATCTACAATATCATGAATTGCGAGGATAATCAATTTTAATTACATTAAAATTACTGACTCAAACAAATGGGCGTGTGATTTCCGAAAAGAAAATTCAAATATTCCTTCACCTATGAATTTCCTAACAACAAAAAAATCTTAGTTAAGGCTTCACTAAAACTTGTTCAATATTTTCGAAACTTCAAAGTTTCTTTTTGGGGTCGCTTTTAATAAATTTATACCGATATAGAAAGAATTTGGTAAACATGTACATTAAATATATTCCAAACGCCATTCCAAGTAGTGATATACCAGAGCTTGTAGTACATTCGTGTCCTTTTAAACTAGCCTTTAAGCTATACGCACTAACCAAAATTCCTACAACCATTTGTACAATTTGAATCATGGTCATAATCATAGAAAACTTAATCGGTATATTAATTTTAGCCGCTTTCAACGTAAAATAACTGTACATGAGCGAATGCACGCTATAGTTCATCGCTATAAGCCAGCGTCCGGCTGCTGGCATATTTTGCGCGTATGCCCAACAAAAAACCATAGTCAGAACGTGGTGAGACAAATGTAGGGTTGTTAGTTTCTGCTTTTTTAACACGATGAAAACGGTATCCAAAAGTTCCGGAGCTTTAGACAATCCGAAAGCCATAGCCCAAAACAAAGACACCGAGTTACCGGTTGAATTACAAACGGAAAATTCCACACCGTAGTTTTTTAAGATGTAGATTATCTCTGGAACCATTCTCATCATACCGCAGATACTGAATACGGCCAGTGAAAAGTCCCACACAATGACTGCTTTTCGAACTTTCACGGGCTTCCTGTTCTTCATATATTCTTGCAAGCCGAATATAGAGATTAAATAAACCAAAGCCAAGTAAAGACTGTAATGCCAATTGTTTTTGAACCATAGTCGAAACCATTCTTGAGTTATTCCGGTTTCGAACTTCTGTACGAAGGCGTAATGAGGATAACCAGTGTATTCTGACTCCGCGACAGACATTATTTTCAAGTGCAAACGGCGCTTCTCACAACGTACTTATTCCAATATTTTTGCTCGAATGTTATACAGAAGACATGGACTTACGTTTTTATAGATTTAAACAGAAGAATTTGGTAAAGGTAATTAGAGATGCATATTGCGTAAGAAATTTTTCAGGAAACTTTAACCTTAAATATAGTAATAGCCTAAAATTATCAAAACCTTAAAGTTTTGTTTTAAAAATTTTTCCTGTACAAAGATGTGAAAGATTTGGATTTTTTTACATATGAAGATAAAGGATCAATCGAATATATTATTCAACTATTTTGAAACCAGAGATGTTTCAAAATACAAACATAAACAGAGTGAATTGTATAATTTACAAGTACAATTGAACATACCGGTAAAGTTTGGAGTAACGGTTTGCGTTGTTAATAAGAATAGATCAAGGATGTTTGCACTATTTTACTTTTGGATAATTCGTTAGATCACGTTTTATCTTTTCAAGTCACATCTTCGAATATATGATGTGTTACTTTCTAGGTCTAAGCGTTTTTGTAAAACTAATCAAAGCATGCAGTTAAAGGAATGGTTCACCCATAAACCTTTTTGTCTCTTAGCGTCAATAGTACTTTTATAAAGATAGTGGCACTACTGAAATTAAATTATTAGCGATAGTTTTCATTTTATAATTAAAATAAAATTTTATATGGACAAAACCCTTAACCCCTATCTCTAAACTTCACTGTCGTGCTTTTCCAGACCCGCCAGATGACTGGCTGGTTTAAATAGCGTTTAGTCAATGAGATTTTAACACTCCAAGCAGAAGAATTTAGGTCGGGTTTTTTTTAAGTCTGACAATTTCGTCTTCAAGTATGTTTAGCTCTCGTTAGTCGTTTCGTTGATCAATTTGAATCAAAATTAATTGCCGAAATGCCGAGTTGTATTATAAAAGACTGTCAGATTGTTAACTCTAGGTGTGCGGTTAGTTTTTATACTGTTCCCGATCACTGTAAGTACCCTTATAGTGCATCTGCATCAAAATCACGATTCGCTAGCGTACTAACTAGGCCTTTGCTACGGCGGTCTCTACGGGCAGGCTTGACTACGGCTCTACCGGCGCTACCAAAGTACCTTGTCGCCGGTCTAGCGCTCAACCGCGTAATAGTCGAGTTTACTTTTTAGTTGAAGCTTGTCCTATAGATACCTCGGCCAATAAGATGGAGGACTGAATTAATATATGAGAGTGACGTATCGCAGTCTCTCTGGCTTTGCGGAAAAGCACCATACAGGCGCTATAAGGTCCTCAATGCAATTAGTTTTTCTGATTTAATTTAAAATATACTTTATGTAAAATTTTTTCAACTCTCGAAATCTTAGTTTTGGGTGTAATTAAATGGATTACAGCAAAAAAGGTTTATGGGTGAACCATTCCTTTAAGAAACATGGAATCATCGTAATCTGCACTACAAGGTTCACCATTGTGAAACTGCAACTGCTCTGAAGAACATTTGCCCAGAATAAGCGTTCGATTAATTGAAAGTCTTAAATTACCATAAAGTAAAACATTATACCTTAAAGGCCGACTTCCAGCGAAATGGGTTCTAGCGAACTGAAAACCGAGCATTGAGACTAACAATGAAGCGACCATTCCGATTTTCGAAGCCCCGCTGGTTCAAAAGTTGGAAGGGTTCTCGCTAACGGAAAGCCGTGCAATGTGGTTCTAGCGAACTGAAGATGAGCAATAGAAATCCCTTTAAAACTATTTCCTCTCGAATTTTTGCTTTCCCCTGAAGGAAATTCTCTATTGTGTATCTTCAGTTCGTTAGAACCACATTTCACGTCTTTCAGTTAGCTAGAACCTTTCCAACTTTTGAACCAGCGGAGCTTTGAAAATCGGAATGGTCGCTTCATTGTTAGTCTCATAGCTCGGTTTTCAGCTCGCTAGAACTCTTTTCGATGGAAGTCGGCCTTTTTCTAAATTTAAAAGGAAGAAATTTAAAATTTTTTTCTCTTATTACGAAATCATTAGCATTTAATTAGTCTTAAAACGAGGACTACTGTGCCGCCATTGGTCTAGAGGCGTCTGCTAAATGGAATCACTTACCCGTACATGACTAGTTGAACTCTCACAGGCAGAGATAGGTAAGGGTAAGGTTGGGAGGGATAAGAGGTTTGATTTAGCAGACGCGCCGAGCAAGAAATTTATGGAAGCAATTCTATACAAGTAGTATTATTTTTATATTAAATGAGTAAGGAAGCACGAGAACAAGTTTTAAATCAGTATTGGTTTATTTTTTTTTTCCAAAATTTAAGTCTACAATATCATGATTTCCGAGGATATACAATTTTCTTTACATTAAAATTACTGACTCAAACAAATGGGCGTGTGATTTCGGAAAAAAAAATTCAAATATTCCTTCACCGACAATTGATTTATGAATTTCCTAACAACAGAAAAGTCTTAGCTAAGCCTTCATTTACATTTGTTTAATATTTAGGAAACTTCAAAGTTTCTTTTTGGGGTCGCTTTTAATAAATTTATACCTATAGAGAAAGAATTTGATAAACATATACATTAAATATGTTCCAAACGCCATTCCAAGAAGCGACAAACCAGCGCTTGTAGTACATTCGTGTCCTTGTAAATTGGCCTTTAAACTATACGCACTAGCCAAAATTCCTACAACCATTTGCACAATTTGAATCATGGTCATAATCATAGAAAACTTAATCGGTATGTTAAACTTAGCGGCTTTCAAAGTAAAATAACTGTACATGAGCGAATGCACGCTATAGTTCATCGCTATAAGCCAGCGTCCGGCTGCTGGCATATTTTGCGCGTATGCCCAACAAATAACCATAGTCAGAACGTGGTGAGACAAATGTAGAGTTGTTAATTTTTGCTTTTTTAACACGATGAAAACGGTATCCAAAAGTTCGGGAGCTTTAGACAATCCGAAAGCCATAGCCCAAAACAAAGACACCGAGTTCCCGATCGAATTACAAACGGAAAATTCCATACCGTAGTTTTTTAAGATGTAGATTATCTCTGGAACCGCTCTTATCATACCGCAGATACTGAATACTGCCAGTGAAAAGTCCCATACAATGACTGCTTTTCGAACTTTCACGGGCTTCCTGTTCTTCATATATTCTTGCAAGCCGAATATAGTGATTAAGTAAACCAAAGCCAAGTAAAGACTGTAATGCCAATTGTTTTTGAACCATAGTTGAAACCATTCTTGAGTTATTCCAGTTTCGAACTTCTGTACGAAGGAGTAATGAGGATAACCAGTGTATTCTAGCTCAGGAGCGGACATTATTTTCAAGTGCAAACAGCGCTTCTCTCAAGGTACTTATTCCAATACTTTTGCTCGAATGTTATGCAGAAGACAAGGACTTACGTTTTTATAGATTTAAAGAGAAGAATTTAGTAAAGGTAATTAGAGATGCATATTGCGTATGAAATTTTTCAGGAAACTTTAACTTTAAAATATAGTAATAAAGACCAATTTTTTGCCTAAAATTATCAAAAACTTTTTGCTTTAAAGATTTTTCCTGTACAAAGATTTTTTTGCATATCAAGGAAGATGATCAATAGAATACATAACTATTTTGAAACCAGAGATGTTTCGAAATACAAACATGAACAGAGTGAATTGTATAATTTACTAATACAATTGAACATACCAGTAAAGTTGAGGAGTATTGGTTTGCATTGTTAAATATCATAAGAAAAGATCAAGGATGTTTGCACTATTTAACATTTGGATAATTCAAAGGATCTTCTTTTATCTTTTCAAGTCACATCTTCGAATATATGATGTGTTACTTTGCAGGTCTAAGCGTTTTTCTAAAACTAATCAAAAGCATAAAGTTAAGAAACATTGAAATATTGAATCATCGTAATCTGCACTACAAGATGCATCATTGTGAAGCTACATCTGGCCTGAAAAAAATTATCCCATAATAGGCGTTCGATTAATTGAAAGTCTTAAATTACCAAAAAGTAACATAACATTATACCTTAAAAGAACGGCCTTTTTCTAAATATAAAAGGAAGAAATTTAAAAAATATTACAAAATAATTGGCATTTAATTAGTTTTAATAACGAGGACTACTGTGCCCCCATTGGTTTAGTGGCGTCTGCTAAATCGAACCACTTACCCGTTCGTGATTGGTTGAATTCTCACAGGCAGAGATAGGTAAGAAGGGATAAGAGGTTTGATTTAGCAGACGCCACTAAACCAATGGGGGCACAGTAGTCCTCGTTTTTAAGACTAAATAAATGCTAATTATTTTGTAATTATTTAAATGCTAATTATATTGTAAAAAGAGACCTTTTTTATATTTTTGCTTTTATTTTTAGAAAAAGGTCGTTCTTTCAATGTATAATGTTATGTTACCAGAATTGCGATGAAATTTTTGATTTCCTTAATTATTTTCTTGTGATTTCAAAATAATTTGTAAAGTTTGTTATATACAACTGATTCCGAATTTCTTTCGTCCTGATTGAGTTCTAATGTCTTGTACTTCCAAATTGATAGTAGTCACTTGTCACTCGAAATTGATACAAAGTTTCGTGTTTCTCCAAATTAATATTCTGATTCCAAATTGATAGTGCTAATTTATGATTCCGAAATGATAGCACTTGGTAACTACTGATTCCAAATTGATAGCATTTTGTAATTTCTGATTCCAAATTTATAGCACTTGGTAATTTCTGATTCCAAATTGATAGCACTTGCTAATTTCTAGTTCGGTTCCAAATTGAAAGTGATAATTCCTGATTCCAATTTGGTAATATTAATTCCTGATTCCGATTTGGTAATATTAATTCCTGATTCCAATTTGGTAATATTAATTTCTGATTATTAATTGAAACCATATTTCTCAGAATTACAGGTTATTAGTTGTTCCCGGAAACACACTACCATTATAATTTGTATACCTGGCCCCCTTTGTGTCCAGCCTCTACTTAAATTCCAAAGCTAGGCGGTAAAATTTTACTTCCTTTAATGAACCTCTAAACTGATTTATTGCTTATTTATATAAATATATCACTTGCTGAAACCATGTAGGGCATATAGGCCTAGTTTGATTTTGAATCTCCGTTAGGACTAAGTTGTTACACAATGGAACGTTGTTTTCTGCCTTTAGAGCGTTTTGGAAGATTAATTTTCATTCAGGGCTAGACATTTTCGATGTAGCACGTTAATTGTTAAAATGGTAACACAGTAATTACTTTCAAAATAAGCAGACGCGAGTTTCACGACGCCAGCTAGCTTCCTCTTAACAAGGCTCCCGTGAAGTAAGGATGACACCAAAGGAAGTATTTCCCACCGGAAATAAAGAGATATTTGAGTCACACGAGTTGCACGATGAACATTATGAAGTATCCATTACAAGAAACGCGATTCTTAGAAAGACATAGTTTACAAGATTGTATGTTTCAATGTTTCTTGGATTGAGTTATCAAATCATAATTATGCATTTTGTTTGTTAGGGGTTCTTTGTGGCCTCTAATGATGTTGGGACCCCATAGATAATGTTTTCTTCTTCTAACCAAAGAACATTAAAATGTATTCTCGGCTATAGCCCGTTATGTCCACGGTAATCCCTGGGTTTAAAGCCTGGCTACGACATTGTTAATCTTGATAACATTAAAAGATACTATTTAAACTAATCATGTTTCGCAAACTAAATGTTGTTATGAGCGTTACTATCAGATAGACCAATTATAATCAACCCAATTATATGAAAGCTCCGAAAATTCTCGCATATATACGAAACTGAGTGTTTTAAATAACGTTCAACTATTACAAACGCTTGAATAAGGGACACTTCGCTAAGCCACATCGTATGTTGAATATCTATGAGGGTATTAGTTTGACCTACCCTGTAGTAGTTGTGCCAATTAAGTGTTATAAGTGGATGTGCATCGATCGGCTACCTACTCAAATTATCTGTTCGTGTCTAACTAATAAAATGACAACAAAAGTAAATTTTTTGAAGTAAGGATATTTGATGTAGAAATAAATCGGTTGAATTACGTACGGGTTGTTGATTTCCTAATAAGAGCTGGGGTATTGAAATCATGTGACTTAATATAGGTCTTGGCCATCTTGTATTCATCAGTATTCAACGTTCTATCAAAAGTTGAGAAATCATAGTTTTTGGCTCTTTCTAAATTTAAATATAATTCCTCTTAACACCTTTTTTTCATCGGCTCCGTATAGTCTAATAGTTGCATATTATAGATACATTAATTAAAAATTTTAAGTATAAATATTAATAAGGTTAAAAAGCCTCGGCAACAGTCGGGTTTTATAGATATATATCCTCTTTACTTCACATATAAAATTCTTCAGTGAATAAACTCGTCTATTTAACATAATATAACCAATGCCAAACTTTCAAAATATTAAAGTTTTCCAGACAATTATTTCGTCACAAGAAACTTGACAAGGTAGACGCCAATCCATATTTAGTTTGCAATTCAGAGTTATATTTCATCAGAAAAAGATTTTGTTAACTGTGCCATTAAGTTTATGATTCTCCCATATTGTAGCACCAATAGAATGAATGTAACCTTTTGACTTTCAAGATATGGTAATGTTTTGAAATGCTTTTTGATGTCTTCATTTTTAATCTCATTTTTTTTTTCGAAAGGGTATGTCGTGGCCCCCTAAGATGAAGTTATACCATACTTCTAGCATTGATGGATTGCGCTAGAGTTTTCTACTTTTTTTTCTGTTTTTTAAATGAGGGACTAGAAACAAAAAGATGACCCTGACATTGATGAAATACTATCCGTGCCTTTGTAGATAACTAGTTTTGTATAATGTTATTTTATATATATTTTCTCGCGTGTCAAAATGGACGTACTATCTAAAATTATGCCTAATTATTATGAAAATTAGAAAATATGCCCCTCACTAACCTCTTATTTAGGTTTACCATATGACAGCTTGTCTTACTTTAAAAGAACACCTTAAATTACTCGATATGAGTAATCGATGAATCATTATTTTCACATTAGTATAATTTAAAAAGGAACCCAAGAAAGTTTCGTTGACGTTAATTAGATAATTAGAATTACGATCAGGATATTTTCTTCAATTTGGCTAATTTGTTGGTAGTGGGAGACTTCAATGATAAGATAGCGATTTCTATTGATTTAAATTTATAAAATACTATCGAAAGCTACCCATTGTTTCCCCGTGGTGATTTAAGAGAGTGGAAAGTGGGATGATTTTCTTGTCAATGTTGACATTAAAAACTAAATATTCTCTGGACCCACTCCTATGATGTGGCTTTAACTTTTTATTAAAACTAATTTCTACAACTTTCAAATTCAATAAAACAATACATTTTTGTCATCGCCATAAGTTGATAAGATATATTCCATAAGTTTGTTACTCATTACTGAGAGCTTGTCATGAAGTGACGTAGGTGGAACGTCATTGATTCTCATAAAGCGACGCCTGGTGAGGCGTGTCAAAGGCTTAGTGCAGACTAAATAGGAAGACGGAGTGCGAAACCACGTGTGGTCAATACTCGCGTTGTTCTTGAACTAGATCTCAGTAAATCTCTTGCATTACGAAGTATAGGTAGTGTCATACTTATTGAACATATCTTATAAACTTAGGGCATCACCCATAAAGTTAAAATGTTACGGGTCCGGAGTAGGACGATCTTTACAGGCTTAAAGGGACTGTAAAGTGGTCATCGGCGGGTAGGTAAAAGTTATTTGAAATACGTCAGAAGCATGTGACCAAGGAGAGGCGTGGCTCAAAGAACCTTAGGTCGTTTATTTCGAAAACTACAGCACTTTGGGGAAATGCCTCTGCAATTTTCGCGAAAAACAAGGACTAAGTGTCCTGTCCCACTCCATATGGAATTGTATCTTGGTGTCACGTGGTGCCTGAGACGAATTTCAAACAATTTTAACCCTCCCTTGAATAACTGATCCAAACCACATCTAACACAACTCACCAAAGTTTCATCGCATGCGGAAGAAACATACCAGATATAAATAGATTTTTAATATCAATTAAAAAATTTGCCAAACCAATTAATCGCGATCGAAAGACTTAGAAAGAACTATGTTAGAAACCCCTTATTGTCTATAAGGCTTAGGAAACTAAGTTATTTCTAGGAATATCAAGCATGATTAACGCATTATTTCAAATAACCCTGTAAGTCTATAAGAATTTTTTTCTAGATTTATATGTGAATTTCCGAAAGTTCTATCCCAGTTTGAGATAAATTAAGCCCAAGTACTGGTCCTATCGCGTGGAAAAGACATTAAAAACAGCCGTTCTAATCTACCTCAGGTCATAAACTGTCGGCGGCTTTTTTGACACCCAAAAAGGTTGAGTTTTATCTTCCGTCATATATACCACCGGGAAATGTATTTAAACCTCAAATCATCCAGTCACCAAAATGACAGAATCAACAAAAATTAATCAACTTAGCGTTTGACGGTCTTAAATTTTCTGTCTAACGATACATTTTGCTCCCTCTTGGATTGCACGAGGATTAACGTGTTGAAATACGTATATAACCGTCATTATGGGAAGATCAAATTTCTCTATACACCGTCTTGCAGTCTTTAAATGTTATTGAAAATGCAACGAACACATGCAAACTGAATGTTTCTTGGTGCGGCTGCGTTTCTATAGCCTAAATCAGAATTTTATACATAGAAACAAGAAGTCATTCACGTTACTAAGAATATAGGACCAATAATTCTAGCATCATTCTCGCACGCATTTGAAAATTTGTCTGCTAATATCACTGATAAAATAGAACATTATAAATAATAAATTTACATTCTTGGATATTATTAGTTTATTCCATAATAAAATAGCCTACACTCGTATTTGGTAAATATATCGCGAAAGATGACCTAATAGTCAGTTCGCTAGAACCACATTGCACGGCTTTCAGTTAGCGAGAACCCTTCCAACTTTTCACCCAGCGGGCTTCGGAAATCGGCACGGTGCCTTCATTGTTAGTCTCGATGCTCGGTTTTCAGTTCGCTAGAACCCTTTTCGCTGGAAGTCGGCCTTTAAGTCAATGAAAGATTCCATTTAATTCACAACTGCTTTTGAAAGTTAAAATCATAGGTATCCAATATCCAGACTGTAAGGTCAAGGTTGGAAAAAGCAACACGAAAACGTTTGATGACTTTTTTACAATATATGTTTAATTTGTAATTTAAATTTCTCTTAAGATAAAAAGTGTGGTTTTCCTTCATCATAGTTTCGAGGAAAACTGTTCCATTATTCGTACATCATACTACCAAATAGAAGTTATAGACTTTATTGGCCTCGAGTTGCAACGATTGAGACCATCAAGGTCGCAAATTTATTAGAATTTGTAGGAAAACCCCATCAACTGCGTCATTACAAAGATAAAACGATACGCGCAACGAAAAATGCGGTTATACAGGGTGTTTGTGAAAGGTCTATCAATAATGAAAGGGCGTATTTATTGGGCCATTTTGAGTCGAAAATGTTCTATGACATTTTGCCGTCCGAGCCACTGTTTACAAGTTATGATTGGAGTAATTTACGGATGACCCCTTAAATTTAATTAAGAAATTGAAAGACAGCGCTAATTTAATGAAGGGGTCATCCCTAAAATATTCAAATCATAACTCGAAAACCGTGGCTCGGACGGCAAAATGTCATAGAACATTTTCGACTCAAAATGGCCCAATAAATACGCTCTTTCATTATTGATGGACTTTTCACAAACACCCTGTATACAATGAGATTCAATACCTTATCGCATTAAAGTATTGCACGTGGCCTTTAAACATTTCCAAGACTGCCAACTATATAGGCTTTCAAGAGATATAATGCGGGATCGGAACCAAATTTAGAACATGTTCGTGGGACATTTTTTACGATGGAATATACACTATATCTCGCGCTCGGTGCAGCCCTGGTGTACCCAAAATGGGCTAATCCGTCGTCTAGATCGTCCGTCTTAACAACGCGTGTGTCGCGGGCCCTTTTTCATCGAGGGCAAGTTGCATAGTCCGGCCTTTAGAATGTCATTCTCGAGATTTATAGTTTTAGAAGCTAACAGTAAGGTACAAGCCTTCGTTAGAAGTAAAGCTTGATGACTCCTGACTTCTTTAGAGATTTTTAGAGATGCGCGGTCTATCAGGGACGTTTTTGGAACATGTTGACTTGTTGAGTGAAGTGGCTAATTTAAAATATGTATCGCGGGGTTTTAAGATACGCTTGTGATAGATGGTGGTGAAAGGGAGGCTAACAGAAATTCATAAAGAAATTATTGGAAAGGTTCTGATAACATAACATCAGAGATAGATTTAATTTTAAAAGTAGGAATGGAGAACGGTTAGTATTTACTCATAGTCCAGTATAGAGCCCCTCCCTCCAACACGTAACGAAAAGTTTAAATTATCTTATTGGCTCACTTAAACCACGTTTTAATGACGTTGCTGATGGGAACGGCGAAAAATACGTAATTCCTTTTTACCTCTGCAGTCGCTATGCCCCGCCTCTTCTTTCATACCCCTCCGTCCCGGGGATAGGGGTCCGGGATTTTGACGTGCGCCCGAATTACTCTGTTCTTCATTCCTACTACTAAAATTAAATCTATCCCTGATAACATTGTATATTAAAAGAACGGCCTTTTTCTTAATATAAAAGGAAAAATATTGAAATAAAATATGTGATCTCTTATTAAAGAATAATTAGCATTTAATTAATATTAAAACGAGGACTACTGTGCCACAATTGGTTTAGTGGCGTCGTTTCGTTTAGAATTTTACAGCAGAAATCATCACTAATCGCTAATTTAATTTTAATTCAGAAGATTGATGAGTTTTGACACACACGCCAATCGTTTACCAATTAAAACCCTTTGCAAACATTCGCCTTTATTCTCAAAACCCTCCAATCTCTTCTGAAATATTACAAAGATGAAAATTTCAACAGTGAGGACATAAGTAAATGTTGTTGGGACCTTCCACACCAATATGCTGCTCATTCAACTTTTCTACAGGCTTGATGAGTTGAAATAGGTTAGTAGCATTATTTTCAGTATTGTAAAATGTGGCCAAGCCGTTAATGAAACTCACCAACAATTTTACCGGCGCTCTGATCGGCCAAAAGTCAGAATATTAAAAATGGTACGCGAAAAGCGATAAATCTGATAAGAAAGCACTCTATCACATTTTCCGTGTAATTTTCTTTGCTGATTGGAACATATTGGCCCATGAGACTGCCTGTCGGTTTTGTATCAGTTAATTAATGGTTAACTTCATTATCTTGCAAGCGCAAAATAGGGAATTTTGAAAATCAGTCACAAATCAACGCAAATGCTTTGACATATTTTGTCATTTTGTTTCATTCCTTCATCTCTCCTTTAATGGTGACAGTCATGCATATGCAGTCAAATACTTTACGTGTCTAGTATTCAAAAGTTTCATCGGCGTGACGTATTCAGAGCATCTTTTTATAAACATCATAAGTTAACGACTTTACCAAATTTAGAACTAAGTTAAGTTAATAAAAGATAGATTCTATTCCCTTAGGAATTGTTGTGATCCTAAAATTGACTTATAAATTTGTAAGATTAAAATTCATTTGGACCAAATTAGTTACTTTTCAGATTGACACTTTACCAAAAAATTATTAGGTTTCGGGTCATAATTTTATCAAATTCCTCTACAGTTTTTCATATTAAATAAATAAAATTTATCCCAATCGATTTTGATTAATAGTAATTTGGATCACGATGCGACAAAATGATCTAATCTATACTTCGAAATTAAATTTGATCACGTTTCGACCTAGAATCCAATATTTCGAATTTCTAATCTAGTGAATTGCATGACCATATTAACATTAGGTTAGGTATTAAAGTAAAACCTGCAATATATGTTCTTTTGTTTCATCTTCCCTTAATGTTATTTTTAGTTAGAAAATAGATTGAATCGCGGTAAATAGAAGCAATCCACCTTGTGTCTTTTAGTCTTTAACTGCTTTCGTGTACCCATCTTCTGTGTGTGTATAGTACACGGGAGCCGTTTTGGGTTAACCTTAGGAACTCAGGAGGCCAAGGGAATCCGCGGGTGAGTGTGACGAATCAGTATCAATTACCGCGAATCTTTTAACTGAACAAGGCAGATTCCCCCCATCGCTCGTTTTTAGTCAGTAGACAAGCGCTGATGTTTTCCTTTACGTAATACCGAAACCAGTTGATTGAAGTAAAACTCACAAAGCTTACTTTATAGAGATAATAATTGTTTTCCAGAAAATGTTCAGCGAAAAATTCCGTGTTTTAAGTTTTCACACCAACAATATTTTACGAGAATATGATTTACCCACGAAGTGTATGTTAATTTACGACAGAAAAATCGTTTTATACTTTTAAAATTTAGGACAACCACTTATTAGTCAAAACTGAAGCGTAATGGTTTCAAATTTAGCGCTGGCTAAAGAATAGACCTTTTTCTAAAGTCGGGGGTAAAAAGAGTCTGGTGTTTGACAACCTTGTTTTCTTGAAATGGAACAGCAGGTTTGTGGATCCAAAGACGTTAGTTATGATTTCAAACAAAAGGACTTTGGTGGACTGGTAACTTTCAAGTCCGATCTGACGTCTTTGATTCTACATATCTATTGTTCGCCTTAAAGGCCGAGTTACAGCAAAAAGGGTTCTAGCGAACTGAAAAGCTACCAAACGTTGGAAGAGTTCTAGCGAGCTGAAGATTTTTAAAAGGTTTTCTATTGTTCAACTTCAGTTCGGCAGAATCCGCATTGCACGGCATTCAGTTAGTTAGAGCCCTTCCAACTTTTGCTTGAAAATATGCACAGTCTCGATGCTCGGTTTTCAGTTCGATAGAACCCTTTTCATTGGAAGTCGGCCTTTAACTCTATATCAAGCACACGTTATTGAGGCCTATTTTTGAAAAGGTCTATTTTATTAAAAACACAAAGAATCGCGTTGTAATATTAGGTAACAGACAATCTCATACCTTCACAAGGTTAAAAAGGTCTTTGAGGTATAACTAGCGGACATTTAAAAAACTTTGCATTCTCTGTTCACTGAGGAATCATAATACTGACAAATTAAGCGATTACACCTATATGAAAACTCGTCAAGAAATTAGGTTCGAGCAGGAATGTCTTGTTTAAACTTGACATACGTGGCAAGTTGAAATAACTATACTTCAACTGAAGAACTTCTGCCATTATTTAAACGAAAGACGCATCTTCCAACCACGTCCTTACCTTTCCCGGTAAATGACTTTTTGCATCAGTCTCGCGGACGTTGAGAGATTGCCAAGGCTAGATTAGTTTCTTAATGAGAATAGGGCCTCTCTTGTTGTGAGGGGGGACATGTGGGGCGCCTGCCCTCCCGATGATGTTAATACGCCCATTGATGAAATGTAGGCAAATTTATGGCTCTGTCGCTCTATTGCTAGAAACAAATGAGGTTTTTGTGTTGTACTTTCGTGAGTCAAGAAGAAGGACGATTTATAATTGATATGATCGAGATCCCGGTAGCTTCGAAAGATTCTAGAATGCAGATTGGTTCAATGCTACGGATGGTTAACTTGAGTTTATGATTACTACGGAAGATTTTGAAAGTATAATCCTGTCAACAAAAATCTTTTATTATGGAAATCTACTTTATACTTTCAAGTAGTATTTTGAACCAGTTTCCCAACTTAATTTACATTATTTAGGTCAAATTTACATAGATTTGGAATGAAACTGGTATTATGGGATAAAACTGACCTGCAAGGAATACAGCCACAAAAGTTCAAAAGCAGTTTTTCAGTTTTTTAAAAGATTCCTTCGAATCCCTTAAAATTGATATGATTGCTTTTTTTAACATAATGATCCATTAATTAATCAAACTCTCATCCCATAAATTTCCGAAAGTAATTGAAGCGCCTACTTTTTAAAATAACTTTAAATAAAGGACAAACATCTAAAACACTTCATATTCTCCCAAAAAGCCACCATATCTTAATTAAACCTTATCGGAAATTTTGGCCATATTTTAGGGAAAAAAGTATAAAAATTTCCAGATCCACTTAATTTAATGGAAATTCTGAAGTCTTATCCTGGCATGGCCAAAATGATGGGGAGTCATTTTCGGCAAAAATCTCTATCCACCCTGGTTTTCCGTAGCCGTTATTTCCCAGATAAAAAATATCGTTCACGTTTTTTATCAGTGTGGATGTTTCGTGAAAAGAAAACAGACTGTCGTATTTACGCCTTCTTAAAATTTCCTCTAAGAGACTAGAAGCTTGGAGGAAATAATTGAAGAAGCTGCATCGCGGAAAAAGTGAAAGGTTTTTCTCACGTTCACGAAACCTATTCGTATAATCATGTTATCTTGCGCCATTTCGCATTTACACCTTTAAAATTACTAAGAATGTGCGTTTTAATTAGTTCTGACAGCACCTTATCGCTAAAGCTAACTGGCCTTCATCAAGTCACCATAGCATTTTTAAAGCGTTTCTGTTCACTAAACCATAAGTTTATAAGATATGTTCCATAAGTACGACACTATCTATACTTCGTAATTCTAGAGACTTAATGAGAGCTCGTCTGAGAACGACCCGAGAATTGTCTACACTTAGTTTTGCAGTCCATCTTCCTATTTAGTCTGTACTAAGCTTTTGTCAGCGCCTCACCAGGCGTCGCTTCTATCTATGACGTTTCACCTATGCCACTTCATGACAAGCTCTCAGTAACCAGTGATAAACATGTGGAACCTATCCTATGAACTTATGACCAAATTGATAGCTTAATTTGAAGCATGTTAAAATCAATACTTAAGTCTTAGCCTCCCATCTAAAGTCGTGCATTGAAAATAAGAACCTCCCAACAATTATTACAAAAAATGGAAAATCCTCATTGATTTCTCCAAGAATCAAGCCTATAGTGACATTTGATTTTGGTTAGAGCAAAGAGCTATGGGTAGGACGCGCAATTGGCGCTAACTATGCCCGATGGGACGTCGTCTTCCATTTCTGATGGATAGAAGGCGTCGATGACACGTTTTCGTCCGTGTTCCGCATACAGACCTTTCTATCTATAGGCGGAGAACCCATATTCCCAAAAAGATGGAAACTCATATAAATTCCGTGAGATTCATACTGACGGATGTTGTACAGGGTGCTTCAGTTGAAAAGGGAAAGGAGTTAAACCAAAGCGTCTCAAAGTCATGATGCGCAATACGTAGGAGAAGAAAGTGTTAGTGTGGCATGAAAAGTTTACTAAGCATTGAGTTAGCCTTTTTCTTCGATAAGATATCTCTAAAAATTAATTCTCGTTTAGTAGCACTCACAAAATCACGTGTTGGTCAATTGCAAAGTTTGAATGATGCATTTTTCTTTGTGCTATGTTTTTCTACTAATTACTTTTTGTAAATATGTTAAGTTGTAGAAAATAAAGCGATCATTCTTTTTAAAGGAAATTTGATTAAAATTGGGGTTTCACAATTTCATTGCCTGAAAGCCAAATTTTATATGTGCTCTCAGAAATATGAAGTTGTATGGTTTGATTATTATTATTATTATTCATTTATTTTTTTGCAAGGTAAACTGTGATTGATGCTGTTTTACTACTTTATCAATGATTTTAGGTGATTTTAACATTGTAAACTTTGTTAGAAAGGATAATTGATGTAAACTGAATATTTCTGCAATAATTGGGCTGAATATTGTGTAGTCAAATTCGTTGAATTCAATTGCTTTCCACTTTATCAAAAATGTGTTTTTCCTCGAAACATATCCCACAACACGCTAAGGTGTGCGCATAGATAGTGCAGATTAGTGAAATAACCTGCGGCGAAAAACGTCTGTCGAAAATTCAAGAAATAATGGTACAGCCATAAAATAGGAAAAAATACGATAAAAACATTACCGTTAACACAACAAAATAAATATGAAACCAAAATAAACCTCTCCGAGTCGAGACGCAGTTAAGAGGTTTTTCTTAGAGAATTAAATAAATGTAATTGATAATTATTATTTTAATCGTCATTAATTTACCTTAATTCTAGTTAAATCGTTTTAAGAAACTTCATTCCTAAAATCATTTTAAACATAGCTATTGTTGACGTTTGAATTCAAGCGTATGCTTCTTTAACAATTTTTGTAGATTTAGGGTATATAACACGATTGGTTCTCAGTAATTGTCATGAAAAGCCGCAATTGGGAGGCTAAACGTTTTTCGTAACCCTGGCCGATCGCCGCGTACTTTTTAATCCAAACGATGAGAGTAGAAGCCAAAAATTTCTTTCTGCGAACACGTTTGCTCCGATTTGCCAGATGCGAACGCGGTGACAAACACACATAGACACGTCCACTATAATACCTCTCCGTGACGTTATCGTCACTCGGAGAGTTAAAAAGACCTGAGTATCTTAACTCTACTGTTCTTGACTCACCCTGTACATAATAACGGTACCATCAAAGAGAAGTAGGGAGGGCGACATTTCGACGTAATTAAATAGTAGGCGGCAGTAGTTTCGGTGCCTTTTGATGATGGGGCTCTCAATGTATCGTCATGCTACCATGGTAAGTATAGAAACGAATACGTCACGCTTCTTTAAAGGGCTATCAAATGGAAAATTTCCGGACGTTACTCAAGCGTAATAGTTCCTTATACTTAAACGGGGGCGCCGTCTAACAATCATAGTCGTAAAGTATCAAGCCAACTAACCAATCACGAGATTAGATAAACGGAAGGGACTCGCACTCGCTGCACCCTAATCGGCTGTCCACTACGACCCACGTACCTTTTTTAGACGAATGATTTTAGAAAAGGGATGATTGCAATGTCTTAATTGTATTGCCTTGATTTATATATTGGGGAATAGAGTTTTGGTATTTTATGGAACAAGTCGAGTTTGCTCAACTGTTTAACTGACTGATGACTGTATGAAATAAATCTTCGACTAAGGCGTTATTCTTACGTAGTGCACGCCATTATATATCCATTATACGCCAATTTGTGAATAACCGAATATTTATAGAAAACGTTCTGGATATAATACCGTTTAATATTATATTAACGTCTGTGGATAGTTCTTGAGTTCCGATAAGTATAAAATGATATGCATAATGAATAAATAAAGCGAAATATTTCTTACGTATTACAAGTTTCTCCCTAAAGTTTCCTATTCTTCATTTTTAAATTGGGCTCTGATCGCATCTAGATATCAATATTTTTGATACTGCCATAGTGTAAATTTCTACTGAATATGAAATCCACTTGATGATGACCGACAGAAAATACTTGATAGCGTGTCACCATGACAACTGTCCAAATGTCATCCAAATTTGACTTGGAAGGTTCGATCTGGATTGATCTGAGAGCTTGGTAAGTATAAACGGAGCCTCCGAGATATCTAGGCCCATGCATGTCGATTTTTACGTGGGGAAATATCCGGTTTCATAGAGGAAATCTTTTTACCCTTTGTGTGTACGAGGTGGCGCTTTAATGACCGTTGCGACCGGGGTCTTCCATAAATTATCGATGACATTTTAGGGGCCAATTATAAAACTTTTATAAAAGAGAAAGGTTTCACCTTTAAATTAACGTAATTTTTTAGGGGCTATTCACTTTTTATTGAATCTATTGGACAAAAAAGTAATTATGAGATTTTAACATCTTTGTTTTTTTTAGTAAAACAAAACTTCTTAAAGTTGCTAATTCACACTTTTCATATACCATTAGAGGATTTTTTACCCCTTCAAAACCTTTCATTTTTTTAACCTTAACATTTTTATCCTTTACTTCTTTGGAATAATTGTTTAATAAAGGTCTTCGGAAATTTTCAAAAACATTTTTTAACTATCCGTGACCTCGGCTTCACCGCTCTACGTCTATACCTTGCCCTAATATTGTAGCAGTCGACGGGGTCATGAGGTTGAACTTGTTTATTTTACGGTGCTAAAAGCGCCACCAAGCGGGAAAACACGGCGAACTAAATTAGTCAAAAAAATATTCTCGCTTCACTACATGCATGGGCCTAGAAATCTCTGAGGCTCCGGTATAAATAACCAGCGATTTCAAAACCTATTTTCGTATTCACTCGGTGAAAGTCTTAGCAGAATTAACGCGCTTATCGCGCGCAAGAGTTTCCCCGATTTAATTTTTCCTAACCATTGCTACTTGTATTGATTGCTGTGTTAGTGCCCATATCCTCAAAGAGATGTATTTCTCTGCTCATGGATAAAAGCAAAGTTGGAATGCCACTTGGATTTTGCTAAATTATTTTAAACTGTTATTGCTTCATCTTTAAAGATACGGTAGCTCTTCATCTCTTACAAAATAGACAAAAATTTCAGCGCCTCTCAAATTTATCGAGGCCACAATGTTTAGCATCGGGACACTCTACCAATTTAGCGGTTACGATTTACGTCCAGTGCTACGAATCCAACGTCGTAAATATATCTGTTATAGCAGCTATTAACGCCATGATTTTCCCGTTTAACTTAGCGGTTTCCGTTATTTCTTTGGGTGATGATCGATATTTAGTTGAAATTTCAAATATTGGTTTCATTTTTAAAAACGATAATTTAAGTGTGAAATAGCAAATGTAGACTGCACCCTAGAAATTCTGAGAGGAATCGGAAAATCGAATATTATTCGAACCGAAGTCAAAAACTACTATTCGCACTTATTTAAGTTTCGGTATTAATAATTTCTGATCTGAATTTAGGGGAAGACTAAACCAATCGTATGGCGTGGAATCACAGTTATAAGTTCCTAAAAATTCGATTCTTGAAAATACAATATAATTGTTTGAAAGTTAAAGTTTTGCTTTATCATAGTCAGTCCACGCACTTTCAATGTCTTCTAGATTGGAAAGAAATTTCAAATAATTTAGAATGGAACCCACACATTGCTGTATTCCAAAAACTCACAAATTATGGCAGTTAAGATAAAATTTAGATAAGCTGTAACCCCAAGTAAGCCTCGATCGTCTTTAAAAAACTACAGACGCCTTGCATCCATGGTAAAATTTTCGATCGTAAAATAAGTGTGGAAGCGTGATGGCATGTAGAATCGTAAAAAGTTGCAAATTTACCTAAAAACCGCCTTTTCTATTTCAGTTAACTCCAGACCCAATTTCAGCACCTTAAAGGTCGAGATCCGAGCATCGAACTAAAAGTGGGCGACTGTTCTTCTCCTTTGAAACTTTAAGGGATTCTAAGATAACTGAAAAGCTTTCCTATGTGTACCGAAGAAAAATCATAGATAGTGCCTTATTTTTTTTATGTTCGGTTTGCCAAGAACACATCTTGCACGGTTTTTCGCAAAAATACATCCTCTCTTGGTTCATGAAGAGTTTAAGAGTTAAAATTTCACAAAATAAATAAAACGGACGCTCTACTGTTCTTCAGTACCCTATACATAAAGCCCCTTTTCACAGCTTTTACCCTTGAACCCTTCAAAGTTTTGATATGCAACTGCAACTCTGACATCGCCATCCTCGGTTTTCAGTTCGCCTGGAACTCCTTTCGTTAGATCTTGGCCTTTATGTGAAAACGTCACCTCTTATCACCCCGTGAGAAAGTCAAGGCCATGTTTAGACAGATATCACTTTAAATAATGGCATAGAATAAGTTCAGTTTGTACAGATTTAGAGACAAAATTATCTACTCTTCGGTATGGTACAATGATTTGTCTCTGTAATCTTTCAAGATGGGAATGAGATTTCATATTCATTCATTTGATTTCCACCTTCCCGGGGCGCGGCTAACAACAAAGTTTTTCGAGACTAAAATCATTGGCAACGAAAAACGTTATCCTTGAATATTACCCTTCAAACTAAAATACAACGAGAATGTTCTACGTTACTTTGCCCTACCGGGTCTCATCCTTAAAACACTAATCATTACTTGTTTGGGCTATATCAGACAATTTAAAAACACGGGATAATCTTTAACACTAATGATTCAATGGAATTCTTTACTTCAACTTTATCTGTTCCACAGTGTGACCTAACGCGAAGGTGACAGAAAGTAAAGTTAATTGCTCGTATCTTCTCAAATAACTTATAGATATTTTGAAAAAGTGGATTGTTTGTTCTTTATGCACAGACACAATTCGTTACCAAATTTGACCAAACTATACGGCAACACCATCAGTAACACCAGGCGAAGGCTTAAGAAGTGGCTATGCTGTGATTTTAAGGTTGAGTCCACAAATTCTTAGCCATTAAGCATGTAAGAACGTCCTAATCTACACACGTAACAGTTTAGCTTTTAGGATAACCCCAATAGTAAAAGTTTATTCAATAGAAAAGTCGTAAAAAAGTAAGTTTCTGAAAAACGGTAAAAACTAAATCATGCATATTATTATTTAGTGGGCTGTGTCTTAACTCATCGTGTTTTCCAGTCCCTTAAGACAACCGTGTAACGTCGGGTAGATGTAGGTAAATGTATGTATAATTTCAATTTGAAATATTTTTTATACACTCTTTCGAATAAATACAAGGTATTCATTGGTAGATCTGTCCTGCTTATTCTTTGGGCTGATGTTGTCGAAATGTCGATAGGTCATTGGACCAATCTAAGGATTTATTGGTAAAAGTATCAAAGACGGTGTATCGATTACGAGTAACTTTTTATTTGCTTTACCTTCTTGATAACGAAACCTGAATTTCTGTGACCGATAAGGGCGAATATTTATTTTGAGGGTAAAAAGTAATTACGTGGGCTGGCAATGAAAGAGTCGTAATTTTACGATAGGCTATGATTGGGATTTTCAAGTCAGATCTCACACGCAATGAGAAAATTCCTAACTAAATGGTGTTCAAGCATAATATAGCCGATTTTGTTGCATATTTGTATGCAATTGTACAGCTTTTGCCTGTGTATGCACAAAATTTTGAGATTGTCCTGCTTTTGCCTGTGAATGTACAAATATTGGGGATTGTGCAGCTTTTCTCTGTATATGTACAAAGGCTTGAGAGTGTGAGCTTTTGCCTGCATGCATGTACAAAGGCTTAAGATTGTATGGATTTTGCAAGCGTTTATACAATATTCTATCTCATTGGTATATAGAAATATTTGAGATTGTAAAGCATTCGCCTGTGTATGTACGTGTACAAAGTTTTGAGATTGTACAGTTTTTGCGTAAGTATGTACAAATGTTAAGGATTTTTCAGCATTTGTATGTGCGTTGAGTTCAGGTATTTTAACTTTAACTTTGCTTCTCATAACGCTATAATTTGTTGGCGTTTTGTATCTCTTGTCTGCCCCTCGCTTGATATATTCAGAATTAAAAGAATTAATTGCCTACTAAAATACTTAGGTTTCTAAGATATATCTAAAGTAACCATATCATGCGATTTTCATTTCTTCACAATAAGTCAACTCCAAAAATTCTTTAAATATTAATAGGAAGACGCATCCTTCATATCTCCCTGATATTAACCTTTTTCTCTGGTATAATGGAAGGCCAATACATTACCATAAGTGTTATTTTGAAATAAATATATTTAAATGTAAAAGTTTGCATTTGGCCAATAGATAATTTAATCATTTTTGAATCAGTTGACGAGTAATCAAACTTTAATATCCAAAATTTTAGAAACATTTAAAATTTTCTGATCCGAAGTAGAAATTTTCTGCGAATTATAATCCATTACATTCATAATCTTAAATTACTAAATATCATGAAAAAAAAATTGGCCTCCCGCAATATGATTTTGAATTTGCCACTTAACACTCTTCATATTCTCAAGACTACTTAAAGAATGGCTAAATATTATTAAAGAAAAGCCTCTGTTAGATATCCCTCGAACTTAGGGCCTAGTCTGTATTTGCCATAGCTAAAAACCTAAATTTTCCCCTGTCTCATAACCAATTAATCATACTTTTTTTCCCGCTAACAACCCCTGGGTGTCTTTTCTCAAAAAAACACGAGACTCAAAGCAAGCCGTGTGTCAAAGAAAAACTGAGAACACGTTCCATGGTGCGGCGCCTATTAGGAAATGTTTCAGAAAACGGTGGGTGGTTTAATTATTCTTTTTTCTAATTATATTAAGAAAAGCTCAACTTGAGCTTTCTTTATTTCTGTAAGTAGGAATCTGAAATGATTTGTATTAGCAATGTCAGTAATGGTGTAATAATTAACAAATTTGACACTGGTATGACGAGGGCTGGAATCCAGCTGAGATCAGCTCATAAACTGCACCAGTTGGTTGGCGGATCCAAAAATTATAGTTGTTCTATTTAGTCGAATTTTTGAAGCGAAAACATTTCCGATTTGGGGCGCATTTTAAACATATTGTATGAAACTTTTCAATATGATCGAACTTAATTCTGAATGAATAAGGTTCAATATGATCAAACTTAATTCTGTATGAATAAGGTTCAATATGATCAAACTTAATTATGTATTAATACGGTTCAATGTCATCGAACTTAATTCTGTACGAATAAGGTTCAATACAGTCGAACTCAATTCTGAATAAATACGGTTCTATATGATCGAACTTAATTCTGAATAAATACAGTTCAATATGACCGAACTTAATTCTGAATAAATACAGTTCAATATGATCGAACTTAACTCTGTATGAACAACGTTCAATATGATCGCACTTAACTCTGTATGAACAAGGTTCAATATGATCGGATTTAACTAATCTATTTAAAATAAGGTTCTTAACTTGTATTTTTTTTAAATAAAAAAAGCGTTTCCACCTAAATTTCTGGTTTTTGGAAAAATTACTTTGAACGACAGAATGGCGATCGAAGTATAAATCGGTCAGAAAAAACTAAATCTCTGTGGAATCGATCACATAAAATTAGATCAGTTCGCACTGCGTTCTATCACCGAAAATTAGATCAAAAAGGGCTGGTTAGTTAACGGCTACCCTCAAATATTATAAAGCAAGCAAGGATGATTAAGCGTGGAATGGAAACAGAGCTTTTAGAAATTAAAGTCAAGGATAATTACGAATTGTGTGGGAATTTCCCTACTGGAGAACATAAGATTAAATTTTTTATGTGTAAATCATTGTCATGGGCTTTGTTCGAATGTGAATAGCCTAGTATAAAACATATAGGACTATGCCTTACTGAAACGGTCATAAAAGGTGGAAGAAGCAGTTTTTACAAACTGAAAAAAAAAACCACGATTTAATATCCAAAGTTTTTATTGGCAGTTTTTAACGATTAATTCAGAAAATCTTAATTATTGTGATTTTCGTTCTTGTTTTTTTTATTCATCTATTTTTATGGTTCAGTTGGGTTTTGTTAAATTCTTTATGACAAGCAAAAACCTTTAGCCTATTTATTAAGAATTCTCAAATAATTCGTTTAAATTTAATTATATCAGTCATTTAAGTACTCGGTTTTCGAATCCATTATACATTTTGATTTTTCGATTTCTAATGTTGATATTTTTTATAACCTCATCGGAAGAAAGTTAGTCATTTTAAAAACTGTTTTATAATTATAGAATTTCTACGTGATGCTTTATGTTGTTAAAGGTAGGAACAAATTTTCAATGACCCAAACACATACTCTGTAGGTATATATCTTTGGTTTAAATTGGATAATTAATCAATAGTAAATAGCTTCTCTAAAATTTCCCTTCGTCATGAAATTGCCCTCCCCTGTTATCAAGCGTGACCAATTTGAAACCCCAAGAAAATTATGAAGTTCAAATACACGGATCAAATTTCTTTGCAATATAATCATGATATATTGCGGTTATAATTTTAAATTTTGAAAGCAGTAAAAGAAAAATGTTGCTATGCCTAGTTTTAAGAATCCACGCATGCACTAAATCAAACAAGGATTGCATTCAGAGTAGTATGAGATTAGACAGAAAAATATTCTACAAGAGTCAAGTTTACTTGATTGTATGCAAAAAACTGAGGTGTAAGGTTATGTAACGTTAAACGTAACAAGAAAGTAAGTAATTTTAACAAGTGAGCTTGTGTATGAGTATAGGCGCAAATGAAAGGGGTAGAACCAGGAGCATGCCTCTTCGAATACAAATTGGCCGTGACTAAAGCAGAAAAAAATTAGGAAAAAGGGTGTTCTACCATATTTTACTCGTTTCACGCTTACCTAACGTCGAATTTAGTAGATCAAATGGTTGTTACGCGATTTTTTCTTATAAATTTTTGCATGGTTTTGATTGTTTTAAATATTTGAAAATACCGAAATTTTACCTAATAAATTATTTTGGTTATTTCAAAACCGAATATATTTATATATTTCAAAAAAGGGATAGATAGGAATGCAACACTTCGTTTAAGTTGCTGCATGATTACGTCATAACAGTGTCGTCTTGTGGTGGAAATGATCTGCAATTCGCGATTAGCTTTACCCGTAGAGGGTGCCACTATAGCAACGGTTCGAATTCGTAACTGTATCGTTTCCTTGAAGACGCCACCAAAGATTATTGTATGTTAAAATTTAAAATATTTCTCAAAATACAGGACAAACCCCTGTCCGTTTTTGATTATTTTCGAAAAACATTTTCGACTCAAAGTTTAAGGATAGATTTGTACAATAATTATTCTTTCAAACATAAAAGCAAAAGTTTATAAAATATGTTCCATAAGCATGGCACTCCCTATGTTTCGAAATGCTAAAGGCTTACTGAGAGCTAGTTCGAGAATGATGCGAGAATTGACAACAATCGGTTTTGAACTCCATCTTCCTATTTAGTCCGTACTAAGCCTTTGACACCGTCTCACCTCGCGTCGCTTTACAAGAATCTATGACGTTTCACCTATGTTGCTTCATGACAAGCCCTCAATAACCATTGACTAACTTATGTAACATATCTTATGAACTTACGGTGAAAGCAATAGACCCTTAACAATAGTCTGGGGATAAAAAGATTCTGGTGTTTTACCACCTTGATTACTTAAGATGGAACATGATCGCGTATTTGGATCCAAAGTCGTAAACCCCTTAGGTCTATAACTACATCTAAGTTAACAGTTCCAACTCCGTTAACCACGTAGTATCTTAACCATGTCATCTATTGAGTCATTCTAAAGTAAACCAGTAAAAAGGGGTGCCGCGTCTTTTTCCAGAGTTGGTTTAAAAATGAAAAGGGTTCTAAAATTCCACACCCATCACCTCAAAAATGATTAATGAAGTTTCTAGTGATTATCAACTAGTTTTTACTTAATTGAGTTAAGAAGCGATTAATCAAATGTTGGGCGGAAATAGTCAATACAAATCGGCATTTTCTGAAGAAAAAAAAAGAAGCAAATTTTTGTATAAATTGGAAAAATGATTCGAGATAATTTGGGGAGAAATAGGGCATTTTTAAAGTGAATTTTCAGTTTAATCAAGTCATCATGATTCTGAACTTTCTTTAAAGAGAGGATTGAAATTTGGGATGAATAACCTAATTACCATTTTGTATCAGATGTATAGGGAGAGTGGTGTAATTTGATGTCTTAACATAGAAGCAGAGTCAGTGAAGTCACTTGAGTTCTGTCTCTCAATATAAAATTATGCATCCAGAGATAAAATTTATTATTTTGTTATCCAATTATGATTAATCAAATTATAGCGCGACAACTTTCTTATTGAAAACCTGATGAGAATTTGATCCAAGAAACTCCGATTTGATCGACTTTACTGTTGTATTTCATCCTCATTTGTGACTGTTACGACCCAAAAAAAATTTGATCAGACTAATGCCATAATTTAGGGTTATTTTGGAAATATTTAATTGATCGAAAATAATTAATTTAAAAACTGTGTCTAAAATGGATGGTGTACATATTTTTACACATTAAAACCTAAAATTCTCGTATGAATTTGAAGAATTGGTTCATCTTCCCTTTAAAAATGCATTTAGAATTTTAGCATTCTAATGCTTAAAAGTCTATAAAAAATCTGAAAAACTAATAAGTCATAGAGGCGCTATGTATTTGGCAGATTCGAGTTGCTTTACCACACATATGCTCAGATCTACAGCGATGACGAAGATATTAATCGGCTCTTTTTCACACGTTCTCGCGTACGCGGTGGCTTTTAAGTTCTCTTTAGCCAAACCCGAAATTGTATAAAAATCTCATATTTTCCAATTACAAATCTCTTTCGGAAATCATTTCGAGCAATGACTGGTTAGATTGGGTGATTTTTTCGATTGAACCCCGCGGCTATCGCTCGCTTGCCTTTGTCAAAACTAAATATTCTCGCGTAAAATGTACTAGCTAGCCTGAGTTAAACTATGGGCAGTTTTCATTCGAAATATCTCGTGGAAACAGCCCCCAAAAGAAGGGATTTTTCTACAATACTGAATGTTATATAAATCATAAATCTCCATTACCAAGTTATTCACTTCATACGTTTCTCGCATGCGCGAATAAAAGCGTCGACAATATTTTTAAAATATGATCAGAAGTAGATTAATCCGAAAAAAGATAAATTCTTCTACAAATTTTGATTAAATTTTAGGTCTGTTGAAGAAATAGAATTTCACTTGACTCATTGCAAAGCCAAATTTGGAGTCCTCCATTGAAGGGAAGAAAATAATTAAAATAAGTTCAGAAAATGTTTTATTACCCCATCTATTGATAACTATATTTTCCCCCCAATATGGAGGAGTTTCCATACGATACGCGTATATTTCTCTGTATGGACATGCCAACGTTGTCTGATAATCGTCTTCCCTTCCATTGACACTTTGATGCCAAAGAACAGATTGAACAGTTGCCTTAGATACAAGAGCCCCAAGCAACATTTAATTAGCAGACGACGGTTAAATAACGACGTACTGTATCATAAAAGGGATGAAAACTTTCATGGCAAAGTATCCTGTTTTTAGCCATATCGTAGTATACGATAGGCTCTTAGTTTGACCCGAGCCGTCCGTAGTAGTAGTAGTAGTAGCCGGGGTTGTCGCTTCGTTATCGTCAGATTTTAGCTTAAAAGGAACTTTATATTACCACAACCCACCCATAGGGGTTACTGGGCTCGGTTAGAGATTTAATTTTAATTAAAATTTTTTCAGGTCAGACCCGGGCATCGAACCCGTGTCGCTGGCGTAGTAAGCAGCCTCTCTACCAATGAACCATAGAGACTTGATAGAAACTGCGAGTTTTTTATTATTTATTCTTATCTCTAAAATGTCGGGGTGATGTGGGGTGGGGTACCTCTTAATCTGTGGGTCGGAAAATTTTGAATTTTTATCTGTGGAGTCGGATACTTATGAATTTGTATGTTTGGGGTTTTTATATTTATTTTCTTTTTATGTATGTGCTAATTAAATAGATAACGATTTTCCCCGTTTTTCGTTCTCGTTCGGTAGCTATCGTCATCTATGTTATGTTTGACTGGAACGTTTTGGCGGTTAATTCAAATGTGGGTTTAGATAGAGCTAACATAGTGTTAAATGAGCGTTATGCGTTTGATCATTTTAGCATTGCTAAAGGTAATTCGAGGGGATAATCACTAAAATGCGTAATCACTATAACTAAACTTTCTCTTTCAAAAGTTTCTGGGCATAAGTCCTTGTTAGAAATTTATATGATGCGATAAGTGTGCATCGGCATAAGTCTATGTTGTAAACTCATCGAGGGGATTATCACTAAAAACTATCTGTTCTTCGATTCACCGGAATATTAGAATTACAGCATAAGTAAATTTATACGGTTATAATTTAATCACTGTTTAGAGTAGGGAATCGAGGGGCTATTCACTCTGATTTTATGCACGGTAAATCATTTAAGCATTGAAAAAGATAGCGCTATTCACTCATTAGGGTAACGTATAGAGGGGTTATCCACTCATTAGGGTAGGGTATAGAGGGGCTATTCACTCGTACGATATGGCTACTATTACGAGCCCTTGGACCGTCTTGTTTGATCTCAGTTTACCGCGAGACTTGTCTCTTTTTGCATGCAGTTTCGATTACTTCCGAGCTATCAACCTCTGATATAGTATTTCGTTTTTGGGCGTTTGTAATACTATGGTCGGAACATAGGAAAGTTAGCTTCGTTCTACATGGAGTAAAAGTTGGAAAACAATATTTCTTATTTTACTCGTGAGTAGAAACTTTTGTTCGCCAACTTTGAGAGTATTATTTAGTGGTCTGGCCCCTTAATAGAAAAAGATTTTAAAAGGATGCTTGGTCTAACTATTCAACAGTTACGAAAAATATAGTTTTCTTCGAAGTTCACATGCAACCTTAATAATTAGCTCTTTTGAAAGACACTTCACCCATTTATAATTGATAATTTCATAAACCATGGAGGAAAAGAGGGTGCTCTTTCTCTAACAAGTTCTGGAACCCACAAATGGGAGAGTGTCTCGGTAAACATTTAAGGGCGCTACAAGGCTCGCTTTGTCACGTGACTACATTTTACCAGGCTGCGAACAATACATTTCCAACCCAATCCATCCTCCCGCTGTGGGAGGTTTGCTCCATGACCGAACTTACGAGTTCGGTGAAAAATCCGAAGAATATTTTTACCTCTCCGTGTGACGTATGTCACGTACGGAGAGGTAATGCACTCAACGTGTCTATGTGTCTGTGTGTCACCGAGTTCGCCGTTAGCAGTTCGGAGCAAATATGTTCGCAGTACACAGAAATTTGGAAAACTGCATTAAGTGAAGTTATCTATTTCTCTTAAGCACCCATCAATAACTAGCAATTATTCCTTCATCGGATAGTAATCGTCCATCTAAGCACTAGTCTTCCATCCATACCACATAGACACTAATCTGAACTTATTGGCTTCTAACAACACCACCTGTCACTAGTTTTCCGTCTATTCCAAAGAGACAACAAGTGTAACATTGGCTTCTACCCCATAATCATCGTTTGGGTTGAGATTTACTAGGGTTACTTAAATAATTTCATAATTTTGGAAGTTAATTTTTTTTTAATTAATTATGAAAAGTTTTGCATGTGGACTTGAAATTCAGCGAAACATAGCGGGCCCTCTTCTGATTGTAAAGGTTGATTCCTTACATAATTTGTCTGCTTAAACAGATTTAATATAGGAGAAAGAGGGTGAAAGAATCGCGGCGATGTGAGGATGAAGCGAAACTACCTTATTTTACCTTTTGGGGTAAGTGGTTCCCCTATACATGTGAGAACGTATTGTCTGTGGATACAAAGGGGGCCCTCTTGTACCTACAAGGACCAAAACATAACGGCTTGGGGTTTTCTAAGCAGCCTCTATTTAATCATTACCGCGAAATTCTTTACGTTGAATAAACTATGGTGGGATATGATGACGCCTAGCTAGCAGCACCTATAGATCGTTATCTTGATCATTGTAAAAACCCATATATGCAGGTGCGAGATAAAACCACGTAAGTGACATTTTGAAGTTGCTGAGATTTAGACTTGTATGCCTTTTATCATAAGTTACTAATTACTTCCAATAAGTTACTATTGAGAAAGCGCATCAAAAACCGAAATGACGCCACCTTTTACTAATTTCATCACAATTTGCTTGGGTATATATTTGCAACTTTAAAATACGATGTTAATAACATCAAGCGTTTGTTTAACTTACTGGAAGAATGGGGTTGGTTATTATGTTTCAACTGCTAGGCCTATAGTTAACGCGCGAAAAGTACTGCTAGACCGGCTAAGGTTAGCAGGAGAATTAAGAGACGAATCGCTCAGTTCGCTCTTATCTATTTCAATTCACGAGTCACAAACTGCGCCTGACCAGGGCCTGAAGCATTTTCGTAATATATAATTTGTGCTGTCTACTAAAATCGGTGGCGATTGAACACTTGGGGTCAAACTTAAAGTCAAATTATTCGGAAATGAGTGAAATTATATGATTGGAAACAGTTAGAAGACATTTGTATTGACACATTCGAACAAAAAGGCGTTCAGTGCGCAAGCAGAAGCGTGAATCGGTTATACTATTATACAAGTGTAAACGACTAATAAACAACCTAGTTCGTGAATCTAAGCGCAAGATTCTCTCTGATATTAACAATAGTTGCGAATGATATATATGAATAATAACTTTTAATTAAGAAATTATCGGGAATATAAAATTGGAAGCTCGAAACACTAACAAAACAGGTTACCACGTTTTAGCCCCAAGTCATTGCGCATGGCGAGCTTTACCCACCCAAGCGTGGGGTGGAAATAAAGGTGGTTTCAAAGAAAACCGTTATAGTCTTTAAAACCGTAAATCGTGAGCCTCGAATAAGTACGTTTTAATCATTACTTAAATATATATATATCCCATATTTTGACTAGAAAATTGCACATTACTTATTAAGATGTTTAGTTTTAACAGAAGAAAGTATATCGAGGAAAATGTGGGTCAAGTCATAATTGCTCCTCTTCCTTGGTATCCGGGAATGAAGTTAATACCATTTGTCATATATTTAAGCTTACTAGTTTAGCAAAGAGAGTCATTATTAAAGGATGAGTTTCACAAGATATAATTAGTTGGGTTAAAATTGGGCGTATATAAAGCCTGCTTTGAAATTGGTTATCGCCTACTTTACTTCTTAACTGATAAACTATAATAAACGAAAGTTGAAAAAATGAGGGGAAATCTTCGTTAGATATTTTCCCTCCAAAGTAACGTAGTACAGGGATTGTGTGCACAAAACAGACTAGAGAAATTTCCTATCCCGTTTCTTAACTTTAACCGCGCTTCAGGTTTGCCAGTAATTTGTGAGCGCGTCTCAGGTTTGGATTTGAATGATCTGAATTCAACTGAACTACAAGCTATTCAGTCTGTAATAGATAGCGGTTGAATTGCAATCACAAATAACTGGTAACACTTATCTGCGCACTATCAATTGAAGCATACAAGAATGACACTATATTTACGGAAACCCTTACCTTACCACTGACTTGAGGCATTTTTGTCTGCCAGTCAGAGTAAAAAATTCTTATATCCCCCACCCATTCCAAAAACAAAATTTATATCACAAGCATATTTTTGGTGAAACTTGCCCTTTAAGAATAGTGAAATCGTCATTACCTTGGGTGAAATTACTGATTCGTTGCTTGTTTTTAGAGTTGAACATGATTCCGTGTTTCGGCTGGGTAGTTATTATGTACAGTAGATTCGAATCTTCGCTATCCCTATCTTTCACGCACAAAACCTTTCTGTCCAATCTGAACCCCAATTGTCCATCCAGAACAGTCGTTAACGAAGAAAGTCCTTTATTAGCTATCAAATGGGGAGGTTTATTGTCTACCGCGTACACTTCAACCGTCAACTTCTGTGGTAGCGTAGTTGCGTCATTTAAATTAGGATGCACGAAAAAATCCACGTGTGTTCCGTCAGTCAAGATAAACTTAAACTCGTCCGAGTAACTTTCACTACCATCATGTTGATAACTGATTTTATTTTCGATTAGATCGGACATCGTGAAGGAATTTACCACACCCACTTCAATGCTAATGATCTGTCCGTGCAATGGTTTCTCTACGATAATAATTTTAAGCGATTCTTCAGGGGTGTCCATATCTTCTACCTTTAACTCAAAAGGCGTTATTAATTTACGCCCTCCTTCACGTACCCTCATTGGTGAAACATACAGCACGGGTTTCTTATTATCTACGTCACTAATTGATATTCTAAACGTCCTGTATACGGAATTATATCCATCCGTTACCTCAAACTCGAAACTATCCATTTTAAGTTCATCCTGACTCGTATGAACGTAATAAATCTTATTTCCGGCCAAATCTAATTGGGTGAAAGTGCTTATAAACATCCCGGGTTTGTTCGTACTTTCTAAATGTCCCTTAGCTGGGGGACGAGTTATGGTGAACCTTAAATGTTCATCGTTACTATTAATGTCGCTAGTACTGAGGATATCCGTGGTTAGGGTTATTTTACCACCTTCTGGAAGCTCAACACCATGGTTGATCACGTGAGGGTAAGATATATCGATGCCTTCGACTTGGATCCAAAAATACCGATCTATTAGGGTGTTAGTACCGTCTGTTATGTCAAACTTAATAAGATCGCGAACACCTTCGGAACCGGTATGGACATATTTAACTTTTTCGTTATCGATATTGTATTGAGAGAAATTGAAGCCGGTTGTTAGATTATACAGTTCAGATCCCGTTTCTTCATCAACATAGACTAGGTAACCGTGTCGTGGTGATTGTCTCACCACAAAGGTGAGGTTACTATCGACAGAATCGACGTCCTCCGCTTTCAAATCTTGATTGGTGATTGTGCGTACCTCACCGGCAGACACTTCAAGACCATTATTAATGGTAAGCCTTGGTGTCTCGTCATCCATTGGTATAATCATTACAATAACAGTTTTTCTAGTATGATAAAGTCCGTCGGTTATTTCCAACTCAAAATCATCTTTTGTAGTTTCGCTGTCATCGTGGTGGTATACGACATTGGAGCTAGTAGCCGCTATATCATCTAGGGTAAAGTCGTTAATTTCAAACGTTCCCGTACTTAGTTGCGTCACAATCGTTCCGTGTTTCGGTTTCCTGACCACGGTAAACGTAAGATTTTGGGCTGGTACGTCTAAATCAATTGCGTTCAGGATTGGCAAGTCAATTTGTAAGTCCATACCTTCCATGACTATAAACTCCCGCAAATGAATCTGTGGTTGTTCGTCATTTTTGGGTTCTATTTCAATTTCCAAGTTAAATTTTGGTGAAAAATTCACTCCGTCTGAGCAACTAAAGGTTAAGCGGTCTTCAACTGGCTCAACTCCGCTGTGCGATCCTTGGATGTAAGCGATATAACCATTTTGCACATCCGAAATGGTGAATGCGGTTATAGGTAGTCCTGCTCGCGACTTTTCAGACCCGGGAAATGGGGAGATATTTTCTAAATAACCGTGAGTTGGCTGGATTTCAATAACGCATACGATTTCGGAATCATCCGTGTCGATATCCGCCGCGCTGATGTCGTGCGATGTAAGGAAAACTTTTCCCGCTTCCTCGACCCTTATTGGGTTTGTGACCATAACAACTGGAGGTACGTTATCCTTGGGTATAATTTCCACTGTGACCCTTACTTGATCTATTCGGTTACCATCTACGACCCAATTCTGTGACGCATCTGAAACCGTTAAGTTGAAGGTATCATTGGCGGCATCTTTTCCAATTTCATCACCATTGTGAATATAGTACACTTTGCCCTCTTCTATTTCTTTCTGTTTAAACTGGGCCGCCGGTAACTCTCCATCCACCTCTATCACACCGTGTTTCGGGTTAGATGATATTTTATAGGTAATCATTAAATCATTACTATCCGGATCCGATGCCCGCAATAATTTGGAGTTGATTTGTACTCGGCCACCCTCGTCAGTCGCTAATTGTATTCCGTACGATCCAGCGTTTAAGTGCAATGTAGGGGCTTCGTCGTCAACTAGACTGACGTGAATGTTGACGGGTATAGGCACGCGGTGAATCCCATCGGACACTTCTAAATGAAGGATATCTTGGTTTTTTTCGTCTCCGCCATTAACGTAAGTAACTTCCCCGTTTTGTATGTCATTACGAGTGAAAGTGTCCCCAGATTCTAGTTTTCGACCGCGTAATTCCAGCGCGCCATGTTGAGGGGGGTCAGCCACTGAAAATATAATAAAATCGTGGACAGTGTCTGCGTCAGACGCGTCGAGGACATCAGGAGTGATGTTAAATCTTCCATTTTCGTAAATGTGAAAACCCGTATTTAAAATCACAGGCGGTTTATTATTAACGGGTTTTAGTAAAATTCTAAAGACTTGATCACGCAGGACATTGTTGTTGCTATCGATTACTTCGAAATCGAATTGAATAATACGCGGGACGATACCCATTTCAACTGGCGGTGGACGGTAGGCAATTTTGTGATGATTTATCTCAGCTTGAGTGAATTCGTCAACTTGTCGGTCGATTCTATCAGAGTAAACTAAAGTTCCGGGATTCATCGGGTTATTAAGGTCAGTATCGTAGGGTCTACGGGTAATTCTCAGTGTTAAAAAACGGTCTTTCGTATCTAAATCAGTGTAACGTATTTGTTTCTTAGTTAACTTTGTAACTTGAAATTCTTCGACTGATACCTCCAATGGTGTACCCGGAAAAAGCTTCGGTTCTATATCATCTTGTGATTCAATTTTAATTACCAATTCCTGTTCGGTAGATTCATTAGGTGGCGATTGATCATCAGAAACTTTAAACTTTAGTTTTTTAATGATTGGTTCCGTGTTGTGATGGCCTATATATCTGTAGTATAAATGACCTTCGGATAAATCGTCTTGTGTCCATGACGTCACAACCCTTTCATAAACACCGTCGGATAGTGTCCAATTACCAATGTCATCCGGTTTGTCACTTTTCTTCATCAGGATCTGACTATCCAAGGGTAGTGGTGGGACTAGTTCGAACTTTATCGTGGAATCATCGCTATCTATGTCAGTTGCGCTTAGAACGAAACTTGATAACTCGGAATCTTCACCCTTGCGAACGTTTAACCCCATATTTACGTTCAAAATTGGTGGTTCGTCATCAGATGGGTACACCGAAACTGGGAAAAGGAACTCGACTTTGTGTTGACCGTCATCCAGTCGGAATATTATGTTATCAGTATAAGTGTCAGTACCATCATGCTGGTATATAATAACCCCAACGTCTAAGTCAGCCGGCGAGAAATGCTTAACAGGAACGCCCAACATAAGTAGTTTACCGTGTCTAAGTCCGTCCAATACGGATATAGTCACGTCTTCTATGTTGTCTTCATCCGCTATTTGTAGATTTTTTGAGCTTTGCAATTTCCTTGATTGTCCTTCAACTAACATGAGTCCCGTGTTTTTAGTTGCCAGAGGTGCCAAAGTATTCATTGGTTTAACGACAATCATTAACGAAAATGGATCCGAGGCTTTACCATCGGAATCTATCACTTCCATCTCGATCTGAAAAATTCTTTGCGTCTTTGAGTCGGAAGATGGTGGTATGAAAGCGATTTTTAGATCTTCTATATCCTTTTGGTAAAATGAGCTTATTGGAACCGTGACGTCATCCGTACTGACGATTTGACCTTCACCATAACCTAAGGGTATTGTGATGTTGAATATCAATCGGTCTTCTGGAGTCTCAGCGTCTTCTGCCGCTAGGATATTCGGGGTTATTGCGGTCATTACGAATTGATTTACGTCCATTAGTAGTAAGGAATGGAAACTGGGCTGGGGTTGCGAATTTTCTTGGCCCTCTTGGATAAGTACCATGACCTGCGTGAGAAGATAAAAATACACTATTATTTTTAATTATTTTAAACTAAAATAACTTTTCACGCTGTGAAAGAAAACATTTAAACTGAAGTTATTAAATTCTCAATTTGACTCTTCGGTGCTAAGACCGGAGATTCGAACATTTTCTTGAGAGAGGTACTACGTTAAAAATTACCTAAATTCCGTAACTTTAGTAAGTTAAAACTGAAGTAAAATTGGACTGTAAGAAAAATGAAAAAACCTATATTTTTTTTACATTAATTTCAATAATCATTTTTGTTGGTCAGATTTTTTTTATTTCAATTTGAATCAAACGACTGAATAACTTAATGTCGTTAACAATCTTGATACAACCGCGAATTGCTCTTTTAACTGATTAAAACTTGGTCGAATGTTAAAATTTTATGCGGGTCTTAATAAGGAAGCAGAAGCTGTTTAAGAACTTTCTCTTAATTTACATCTGAATGGCTATTGGTAAAGTATGTATAATTACTCAATACACGTAGCGCGGAGATATTTACTTAAGACATAATTATTTCTGGCCCCTTTCTCTTTACCCCATGCGTAGATAATTTTCTTAGTTTTACGGATCAATTAATAAAATGGAAGTATAATCTTAACTCTGCTGTCGCACGAATTAGCCCTAGGGTCTTGTTTCACACATTGAAGAGGTACACAGCGGCCTCGCCGCGAAATTAACAGTATCGTAAAGATTATATAATCATCTCTTTGATACATTACACGGATTTCATACATGTGACCGGCCAGAGTTCTTAAAAACGTTGGAACAAGATGGGCAAACCGTTATGTAAGGTCTTATAATATTAGCCGTGTGCGTGGTGCTTGCGATGCATATAGGCATATTATTCATCATAAAGATTCCTTCTAATAGATTCAGCACAATAATCACTTAAAAACACTTCAAACATGCAACAAAACCCCCAAATAGAATTCCGTGACCTGAATTCCGAAGCCCCGGTTTTAAATTAATAACAGGGTGTTGACGTGAAATCTTAGCCGGGGAGGTAATTATTTAATTGACGAAGGTTTAACGTACCTGAAAATATTCTTGCTTGATTAAAGTTCCCTCTCGGTCCGTCAGTTCCACGACCATTGGTATATAGTCTTTGTTTGGCGAATCTTGAAAAGTGTGACGATATCTGATATCCGATCGCAGAAACTGGCCACATTCTCTCATGATGCCTGGTTCAGTATCGTTCACCACGTGACCATAAGATGGTGGACCATCCATTTTGGGAACTATAGCAATCTCGCAATTTTGCGTCGTTCGGTCAAAGTTGAACTGTAGGATACTTTCGTCTAGGGGAGCGCTGACACCCATTAAACGGTTGACCAGTAATGGTGTGTTTTTGTTGACGATTTCTAATTGCTCAAAGGCCACTTGGACATGGATGGACAACGGGAGTATTACGGTGTCCTCTTCAGTGTCGTAACGGACCAATAGTTTCACTTTGTCCTGTTGGGGAGTCCTAGCGCCGTAATGAGAGTAGCGTACTTCATCAGGACCGAATTGACACGGAAAATGGGGCGGAGTAAGTTGACCAGGACGTTGGGTTAAGGGATCGTTTTGGATGACTCGAACAGTGCAACGATGACCTGGTCGAACTTCGATATTAAGTTCGTTTACGGGATCCAAAAACACTGATCTGGAAGGATAAAAGTAAGCATCTTGTTTAATTTTAATGCGTAAGATGAATTGGAGACGATTTTTAGAACGGGCTTATCAACATCGAAATTCACCAATTGCCCAATAGTAATTTTCTTGTTGTGCCCATGCATGAACTGAAGAACGTTTAGGCTATGAAAATCGCACACTACGTTTTTGATGCTCAAAGCAGATCTGTGTCTAATTTCTACTCAAACATTTGACAAACACAATCGAAATTTTAGAGGTCACTCGAGCCAGCCATTCTAGGTAATCAATATACACCCTGTACCTTTCACTGTACTAAAGGCATTGTAGGTAATCTATAAAACCTCTATCCTTAACAGTGATAAAATATTATTAGAAAACTTTAATAAGCGTAGGGAATAACAAGTTGGGAAAACCAAAATATTACCTCTCCGAGTCAAGACGACTACTTACAAACTTATTTACCCAGATATGGAAATGTTTCTTAAGTTAAAATTTATGAAATATTAAAGCAGTATACAAAGCATAGCAAATTTACTGTAAATCAGACGACATTTTACATCCAATAATGATATACTTGTTGTATACAAGTATATCATTATTAATTAAAATCGTATAAATCGTATAAATATAATTAAAATCATCCGATGGGGGAAAAACGGGTCATCGGCGTTTTATAAATGACGCTAGCGCAATAAAGCGTGCAAGGTACCAAGGCTTAACAAAAATTGTAGGATAACATATTTATAGAGATAGATAACAACTTTTATAATTAAAATTAGAAACTAACATATCTCTTCAAATTCACGCGTGATCAACTGGTTTCACGCCAATTAAACAGCTATAGTCCCATAGAGCTATTTGTATTAATTCCTCCATGGTTTTTTCGCCAAGCTGAGAACTACGCGTTTTAAGTCACGTTATCCAAAAAGCCGACTGTTTTCTTTGAAGACCGCGCTAGCTCAGCGCTAAGCACCGTGACGTCAAAATTCAAAAACAAAATCCCTGGGCCGCGTTCAGCAGCGCTGGGCTTTGCTGAACGCGGCCCAGATTTCCACCATGATTATAAAATCTAAACCTAATTATTTAACAGTGTATTTAACTTTCGGCTCACAACCGTTAATGTCTCTGCATACAGAAACGAAAACCAAACCCAAACGTTTACTTTTTGGTTCACTAGGCCTATTGACAAATAAAAGTTCATTAGACCATCATAGCACCGTTGCGCTTATATTCACTGTGACTTTAGAAAGGATTATGCTATAAACATATGTAGTATAGCTTAAGTAATATATAAACATCCATTTTAAATAATAATATTAAAAAAAATCTTTGGAATATCAAAATGAAATAGAGCTTTAAAGCTACAAAAGTACTAAATGCATCATAATTACGAAAAATATTTCCACATATTCACTTTATATTAAGGATAAAGGGAATATTATGGTTGTGTTGGATTTCTTTACACATCAAAACAAAACGAACTTCTAACGCAGCGCACTACTGTAACAACGGACGGACACATACAGACAAAAACATAGACTGCTTTTCAACTCTTTCCGTATTAATTTTGAATTGAGAAACAAGATTATCTTAAATATTAAAATAAATATAATTAATATTTAATATTTTCTTCGTTAGTTATTCGCCTTATTGAACGTTACATCGTTTTAAAAAAGAACAATTAAACATTCTTGAGAGACTTGACTAATATTGGCGTTTGAAATGAAGCATACGCCGGTTGCTTCGCCTTACTAAAATAGGTAGTATCAGAAGTGGATCATATTACAGCTCCCTAGAAGTACTGGACGATATAACATCGCCGTGCATCAGCATTGTCTCCTAGCACTGAAGAGGAAACGGTATATGCGAAACGCAGCGGCGAATTTGTGAACTAAACCAGAGGAATGATTTTGGCGCGAAAGAAATTTTTAATAAGCGGGGCAAGCAAACGGAAGTAAGTGGTAGCTAATGAGGAAAGGTTTGAGAGAGAAGAGCGCGGAAGGAAACAAGTTGTTCCATACAAAGTGTTGGGTTGTGAATATAATGGTAAAAGTCCACTTTACTTTTCCGATTTTAAAAAATAATTGGCGGTCTATTTTTTAAATGCGGTATTTTTTGAACGCTTGCGTTGAAAAGGAAATTAATATGAATTCAAATGATCAAAATAGCCTTCATAATGCTAGAATATTTTTAATGTATCCCTAGTACAGCACTGAGCTTCCACCGATTTGAATGTTTTTAGCGATGATAGTTGGACCGATTTATTACTTACTATAGGTTATGTGAGTAGACATAGAAATTTGTTTTCGTTTTTAAAGTGTGGCAAATCTTTTCAATGATTTAACGTTTTCTGTCAATATTTTTCTGTTTTACAAAACGTTTTAGTTGCTTACGGTTTAGTGCTTTTAATATCACATAGATCGTGTTCAGATGTCTCTTTAATTTGGGCTTGCAACGATTGCAATTAGTTACATTGATCCTACGCGTTTTTTCTAATTAGCAAAGAAACATAAGCCATTCTAAATCAAAATTATAACGCGATAACAAGCTTCACACTAATCACGACACTGACGGTGGTCTGACAGACATTATCATCAACCGGAACTTCCGTAGGTTAACCTAACTCAAGATCCGGGTTAATGGGAAAACTATACTTGTAAAACTGGGCTATAGATGGCGGGCTTGGATGTCTTGGAAGAAAACGCTGTTTACAAAAGCATAACCTACGTCCAGTACTTATAGGGAGCTGTAATATGATTCACTTATGAAATCATGTATACGTCCGTCCATCTGAAAGTTTTTGACTATATTGCTCAAATACTGATTTCTCAGCCGTGTAATCGTGTATACGTTGAAAATAATATAGGACAGAGACCATGAGACGATTTTTTACAATTTTTAGTAGGAATTCTACTGTTTTTAGCGGCTGAGACAAAATACGTCACATTTGTCAATCCCAGCCATTGTTCTATGGTAAATATCGTTGAGGTCGGGGGAGGAGCTATGATTTGTTTACACGACCATTCTGATAGGTTGAATGCATGAGGAAAGCTGAAACTCACCAATATGGCTGCTTGAACTGCGGTAAGACGTAAAAAGGGCCTGACGTAGTACTCAAAAAACTGAAAGATATCTATTTCCTTTCAAGGGTGAGTTATACATCTCCTTATTGGGTCAGGGCAGCGATAGATTTAATTTTAGAAGTAGGAATGGAGAACGGTTAGTATTTACTTCAGTCCGACTCATAGCCCAGTATAGAGCCCTCCCTCCAACACGTAACGAAAAGTTTAAATTATCTTATTGGCTCACTCAAACTACGTTTTGATGACGTTGCTGACGGGGACGGCGAAAAATACGTAATTCCTTTACCTCTGTCGCTATGACCCGCCTCTGCTTTCATACCCTTCCGTCCCGTGGAAGGAGGGAGATCCGGGACTTTGACGCTTGCCCACACTACTCTGTTCTCCATTCCTACTTCAAAAATTAAATCTATCCCTGGTCAGGGAAAGGTAAGGACATTGCAAAACAGGCAAAAACACCAGAGAAAAGTGTCCGAATTTTATAAACTTCAACAAAGTCAATTGCAAAATGGGTCAAAAACGTAAGGGAAAAGTCTGGGAATTTAAAAATTTTCAACAAATCTGTAAATTTGATTATGAAGGCTAAATATTCAAAACATAGTGTATTTCAACCATCGGGATGGATGACGTTTCAAACGCCCTTGAAGTGAAATCACATTTAACCAGACACAAAAATAGAACGACTCGCTTAGGAATGTTTTACGTTAACATTTTGTTAACACGGAATTTCATATTGAAAACAAATACAATTAATCCGTATTCTAAATTGCACGAAAAATATCTTAATAGATCTTCAAGATGAGGATGAGGCGACCTTTGACTTAAAATATCCCAGCCCCACAGATTGCCCTTCATTACGAAAAATAAATGTAGCATGTTCTAAATTAAAAAAATATATGAAAATCGGTCATATCTTAAAACATAAAAAATTCATCTCAACACGGCCCTTTTAAATAGGTTAATTTCCAAATTTTTAGTTACACCACTGTGTGTAGGATCTAATATTTGGTCCATTATACTGTTCCTTTAAGTTCAGTAGTCTTCGCTCGAACTGGCTTGTCAGTGCTGTATCTTTCTTTCCACTTTTCTATCCTAACTGCTCTTTTTTTTTTAAAAAAAATCTTGGAATCTGAAAAGTCTATAATTGCTACCAAATTACAAAAACTGATGTACATTGCGGAAACTTTCTTTACTCTTTTTTATGTGCTAAGTTTATTATAGACCGAATCCCCTTCCACTTTTTTAACTATCACTCTAAATATCCACTTTATTTAATACCGCTATAAATTACCGATTTTTATCATACCTTAATTTTACTTTAGTAATTTACTCGAAAATTTACCAATCATCTTGAAATTGATTTCAGAAGTTTGACGCCCAAAACCTTTTCTATATAAATTACCAATAAAACCGTAATTTAGTTTCCACAAATTCAATAATAATTACGGTATTTTCGCATCTCTGTTTGTGAATGCATGCATCTTTATAAATTCACACAATATTGCTGTGAGATTACATCTACTCTTGAAAGGATTAGCCGAGAAAACATTTAAAACGATTTTTTTTATAGTTTTAAGTTAAAAATTAAAATAATTAACATAGCATTCTGATTTTTGATTTAACCTTTGCTTCAGTACCTTTGAACCGAATCCCATTCGACCGTAAGCATTTCCTATTCGATAGAAACTAGACCAGATGTGAGGTTTTTGAAAAGTGTAAATCGCTGTCTCTTTCTCTACTCGATTCCCTCTCTCACATCGATACCATATATTGATAAAATGACAATTTTGTAAATACTTTAGGTACTATTGCAATATATCTATATATATACATGTATACATGAAATAATTGTGGCAACTAATTATTAGGGCTATATTTTGGAAAAGGTGGCAACTGATTATTAGGGCTCATATTTGGGAGAAGATGGCAACTGTATTAGGGATCATATTTTATAAAAGATGCCATCTATTTATATGGCTACTATTTTGGAAAAGTTAGCAACTAATTATTAGGGTCAATATTTTGGAAAATGTGGAGACTAATTATTAGAATCTGAGAAATTAAACATGTTCTAGATAAAATGCAAATATAATATTTCTGTCGAATGGGATTCGATCCAATTATACCTAACATCTGTCTAAAATTATATCTTGGAATTTTTATATCCGGATGTATGAAATGGATATTATATCATATGATAATGAATGAAGTAATAAATTAATTTTAATCGGATTTGTTTACTTAATTTGATGGTATTTTGGTATATTCTTACAATGAAAGTTCCAATTTTCATATTAAAAAAAATATATATTTATATAAACAAAGTGTTTCTGATGTGTCTGCCATAAATTAAAGTGAATGTTCTTTGGGCGATTTAAGGGGTCATCCCTAAAACACTCAAAACCAGTGACCCGGATGGCAAAATGTCATGGAACATTTTCGAATAAAAATCGCCCAAAGAACATCCCCCTTAATTTATGCTTGGCTTATCAGAAACACACTATATATGAAACATATCGCACAACAGAAAACAATTTGATTATTTTTAGATGGAATTTAATATCATTTAGGGCATATTCAAAATAATTAAATTAAAAATTTAAATTTATAACATCATCATAATTGAAAACTAAAATAACCTCTAATTCTCGAATAAAAATCTCCCAAAGAACGTCTATCTCAATTTATTTCCTACATATCAGAAACACCCTGTATATACACATCGCACAAAAGGAAACAATTCAACTATTTTTAGGTAGAATATAATATAATTTACGGTTTACTCATAATATTTAAATTAACCATTTAAATTTTTACCATCATCATAATAGAAAAGTAAAATAACCTCTTACCTTCCAAAAGGCACTTGAATGCCGGCATTGACTTTGACGATATCATTCTCCCCCAATTCATCATCTTGATGCTGTAATCTCGATTGACCTAGACCTAACACCAGCACCAGAAAAATGCGGGTCAAGAACTTTCCCGGTTCTTTCATTTTTGCCACTCTGTTAATTGATTCCCGCGAACGAGCGCGGACGATAAACGCCTTCATTCAATTATCAATATTTTCTTTTAGCTATTGGTTAAACAGGAAATAATACTATTCCGAACTCGTACGATACGTAAGGCGGTCGACGTAGCGATCACTTCGCGCCAAATGTTTATATATTTTGTAAATAAAACTACTTTCGTGAACTCGTGGACACGGAAAACAAAAATACACAGTATGTTGTGGGTTGCTTAGCAACTTCTCACAGAGATGCGCAGTCTAAAATGAAATGCAGTCCTGAGAGAAAACACTTTGACTTAAACTTTCATTTTTTGTTTGAAGGGATTTTTCTACATCGGCCCTCTATCGTAGACCGGGCGAACTAGAGCTATTCTAAAGGGTGGGGGACAATGGGGAATGCATCGTTTTTAAGGATGAGGTTTTCTAGCTTCCAGCCTGCACCAAGGCACCTCGGATGTGAGAGGTTTCCCGGGGTTATGTAACGAATTTTTTTCTTTACAAAAAATCTGGAGTTTTAGACATATAAGTAAAAGATCTTGTGTCACGCAATGTTACGTTTAATTGGTACAGATTTTCAAGAATTTCACGAGATATTCAGGATGAATAAGATCATGTGATGATAAAAGTTTAAGTCGACATTTTTAAGGATTAACGCCGATATATTTATCGAAGTTCTTCATGAAGAAATCTATATTCCTTAAATTACAAAAGTTACGATCACAGCTGAATTTAATATCTAGAAGTGAAGCATTCCATGAATTTTTATTCTGTAATTTAGCTTTTCCATAATTCTTTGCACCATTTTTCATGATGGCCCGTGAATTTAAAAAAATATATTTTTCCTAACTTGAGAGTTATGTCCATGTAAATCACAGTCTCTTGGGCTGGGAATTGAATATTAGTCAGCATAATAAGCTACCAGGGGTTGGCCAAAAGTTTTAAGGGACTGACAACCTGGAAGAGTTTCCTGTCTATGTAAACACTAAACAATAAAGTTTCCTTACGGGGCTGTTTACAAATTACGTAACGCCAAAAAGTTTCATTTGTTGACACACCGCATCCCCCTTGTAACAAAAAACTGAAAAAGTAACATTGGAGAGCTTTTTGAGACTATGCTTTCTCATCTATTTTGAAGTTCTTCCAAAGAGTGGGAAAATATGCAATCCTTTTTTACCATGGGAAAGTTAACGAAAATAGTCTATGGTAAATATAAAATTTTAAATTATGCTGGAAGGTTTTGGTGTCAAAATATGATTTGCTTCGTAAAATTTGCCACAACCCTCCTCCATTAGTAACATTTCTTCAAACCCCTTCCACCCTATTCACGTTACGCAATTCGTGAACAGCCCCTATGGGCCTAATTTTTTTAATTTTAAAATTCAAGATAAAGATGCTTCATTAAAAGTTAATTATGTCCCTTCAATGTTACGGCTTTGTAATAGGACGTTTTTAACAGGCTGAACGTTTAGAGGGTTCGCGGACCCAACGTTCAAGAGTTGAACGAAGCCACTTCCAAAAACCTTACCTAGCGTTACCAGTCAAATTCGAAAACAAATTGTAACTGTTCATTAAGAAAATACATTTCAATCGAACAAACAAATAACTTATGTATAACACTATAATTTGAATATCAATTTTCCTAAAACTTCAAACGTCATATCACAGTGATTGGTATTGCGATAACAATAGATAGAATTTTATTTCAAAATTCTGATTTGAAAATAAAAAGTTTGTGTTTTTCTTCTAATTTAATAAATTTTTTGGTGTAAAATGAAATGAAGGATTTTGTGGGAAATCATTTAAAACTTCAATTAATCAAACGTCACAGAATTATTGTTTTCTTACATACCTTTTTACGTTAAGACTGAGTATATTTACATGATTATTTTTCTGTTCAAAAGAATATAGGCGAGGCCCCTTACTCTAAAATAAAATGGTTAAAATAAGACACTAAAACTCCTCTGGTTGGAAAGTCTGCCGGATCAAGCTTAATCTTACCTTAAGATTCTGGCCCCAAGAAATTAAAATTATAAAAGGTTTAATTAATAATTTTTTCTTTTATTTTTTATGAAGTGTAGTTCAATGTTTGTAGTATGTGGCATAAACCTATTAGTTTTTATTGTCAGGAAAACTAACATTCTTGGAGAAATTAAAACTACGTGATCAAGTTAAGATCAAGCTGGGCTTTCTAATTATTATACACATATGTGAACTACTCCGTCCAATTCAATTAATACTGCGTATATCTTAAGTGATTGTAAAAACTTGTCGTTTCGAAGTCAAATACGAGAATCATAATTTTATGAAAAACGTAGTCATTCCCGTAGTTTTTTGGCGTGTATAAGTCAACGTGTTCAAAGGACAAACGACTGATGGATTGCGCTAGTTTTTACACGTCGCTTACATAAACTCAAAATGGCGGATTTTTCAAAAACTCTCCAAATTTCCTCTCTTTTTTGACCAAATTGAAAGGATAGTTCAACAATTTCATTTTCAACCTCGAAATCTTTTGGTAAATCCCCGTAAAATATTTAGCCGGTACATTTAAAACCTTCATAACAGTCCCCTCATAATTATGGGAGCCTAAACATGAGCAGTTCCCTTATGAGCGGATTTCATAATAGCGGTCCTCATAACAACAGTTCTCTAAATAGCGGTTCCCGAAATGGCAGTTTACCCATTACAACAATTACCGTTACAGCAGTTCTCTAAAGAGCGAAAAACCATAGTTATCTACTTCCGAAATAAAATAACCTTTCTCGAATTATAATATGCCTTTTCCAAAACATTACTGTTTACAATTATCTTCTTCCGAAATAAAATAACCTTTCTCGAATTATAATATGCCTTTTCCAAAAAATTACTGTTTACAAATATCTACTTCCAAAATAAATAACCTTTCTCGAATTATAATATGCCTTTTCCAAAAAATAACTGTTTACAATTATCTACTTCCAAAATAAGTAAGCTTTCTCGAATTTCAATATGCCTTTTACAAAATAGTACTGTTTACAATTATCTTCTTCCGAAATAACGTAACCTTTCTCGAATTTTAATATACCTTTTCCAAATTGTTGTAAACTGATAACAGCCTGAAATAGTACAATATCTAAATGTACTTTAAAAAAAATCATAAACACGATCCATTAGTAGGTCACGTTACTGATTAAATGATCACAGAAAAAGGTAGTTTTTGAAACCAACGAATACAACTGTATTGCTAAGAAATGCTCAAAACTCAACACAAACACTGCTATTTCACAAAACAGCAGCCGCCATTTTTAAAACAGCAGTTTTGAAAAACTCCGCTGTTTTTTTTTGGAATCGCGGTTGCTATTTCGAGAACTGCTCTACAGGGAACTGCTCATATGAGGTACACTCCATAATTGTTACCCAATTTAACAACTCTTGTGAATTCTAAAATAATTTTTTTGGCATAAGCTCTGATGAAAATTTCTCTCAACTTGTAAAGTTTAATGGATAGGAAAAAGGGGTAAAAGGCCCGTTTAAAAGTATTTATTAGTTCGATGAGACTCCCACCTACGAACAATGCATGTTGACATTTATATACGTCATTAACTAAGCGAGTTATACAAACATAATTAGAATTAACGTAGATTATTATGCACTATCATAGAAAGCGTAAATAAATCCTTACAAACACAAGCTTCATAATTTCCTTTGCCAAAAAAAAAAAACCAAACTAAATCCATCAATGTACAGGTCTATTGAAGCGGTTCCCGATTTCCATGGGATTTCGAACACAAATTTACTGAAAAGCCTGCCAGGAAGTGAAGGCTTTCATGTAGCAGCCCTGTAAGTTGTAAAACTGTGGACTGGGATTCACATACACCATCACGTGCAAACGACACATTCTCATTACTCTGATTTTTATATGACCACACGGATCACGGAGTGAAATCTATACGTCTCGTTTCGGTGTGTTGCTGTGTTTGTGTTTAAATTAGCATTGTAGAGAATGAAGAATAGTTTATTAGTTTTATCACACGCATTTAATAAGGGCTTTGAAAGAAGTACGGCATTAGAGTCGTAGGCGTGTAGTGACTTGTTTCAATAGTTCTCAAAAGTGAAATTTCACAATCATTTTAGTTGCATATTGAATTCGATAATGTGGCGTTAAAAATGCTTTATTAAACTTCGAACTTCAATACTTACATTTCGGTTATTAAGTTTCTTAGGAAAATAAATAATTTTTTTATTCCCTAATGTACCCTCGTCCCTTATGCATGTATTTCACAGTGATTAATTTTCCAAAGAAAATCAATAAGCTATGCTTAATCAGGGATTAATCATTAAAGTAAAATGTTTCTGGTCTAGAATGGGACGTGGTTAACAGGATTAATGCAGACCAAACCTTGAGGAACTCAAACAAACCACTACTAAAACCTTCCACACTTGTACAGAAATCAACCATATAGTTTTGTTAAATTCGGTAATATTTTAATGGCAATATACAAAAATCTATGATATCTCATGCGGGTTTGCTAAATTTATAACTTTACGGTGAAAATTTCTCTATTTTAAGCATAATATTACTTCAAAATATCATATCAGAAAAGAACAGATATTAAATTTTAATTAAAAATTCTGATTTGAAAACGTACATTTGTATTTTTCAAACCTATTTCATCACATCTCGCATCTTATATAGCCCTACTACTCAAAAAAGTTTTTTATTTTTATTTTTTCAGTGCACCATAAATTGAAAGGCAAAATTCTGACAAAATCGCTTAAACCTTCAATTAATCAAACGTGACGTAATTAATTTTTCCTATCTTACCTTTCTTGGTTTAAGTTGAGTGTATTTACATGATTATTTTTCTATTGAAAAAGAACAATAACTAGGCGAGGCCCCCTTACTCCAAAATAAGATGGAGAAAGTAAGTTACTTTTTCTCCGGTCGGAACGTCTGCCGGACCGAGCCTCTTACTCAACATTCTGGCCTCAAGACCATAAACCAATTTTTCATTTCCTAATGTACCCTTATACATGTATTTCATCCGTACCCTCTCTTCTTGATGCATTTTCCAAAGATTTGAGAGGTTTTTGGAGGGGGTTTAATAAAGGAGCAGGACATTTCCTTTCCAGTGGCACTAAACTTCGTTTTGTAAGACTTAGATTCCAGTTTTCCGCATAAATGACCACGATTTACCCGTTTGCCCGGTATTATGTAGGTTGCTTACCGCTATATTCACAAGAAAATGACTAACGGCCTTTTCAGACGATCCAACTTTTTGACTAATTTAGATGAGTCAACTTGTGTTGGGTATATTAGTTGGGACTTGTGAACAGAAGTTGGACAAGTTGAATCATCAAATTATAAATTAATCACGGACCAATTTTATCTGCCTCAACTTTTTGACCCATCTAGTTGAGTCAAAAGTTGTATTGTCTGAAAAGGCCTTTACAACCAGGCAACCTTATTTAATTATTAACAAATTAGCTCCAATGGATAAGTTTAAAATAATACAGACCGTATGGGTATGACTGCGACGGTAGCAAGGTAAGCCTTGGCGTGATATTCAATGTTCCTGGGGTATAGACCATTTCGGTAATTACATACAGAGAAACCAACGCACAGGCGCAAGGCAGCTATTGGGGTATTCTCCCCCGTGCCAAGAAGCAGCGCCAGAGGGAGCCCGAGGTCAATAAATTATGGATGCTAGCTCACTCGCACTTCCTCTGGCGGTGATTCTTGGCAGGAGGAGGAGTACCTCAATGTATGCGTCACCCCTGCATGTTGGTTTCTCTGTATTTAAATTCCGATATGGTATATTACCGTATCGATTTAATAGATATATATATATATATATTGTTTATAACCGTTTAAATTGTACTGTTCTAACAATATCTCATAGTTATCACTACCACAAGGATAACGGGATTTTACTTGTGCACAATTTTCCCCCGAACGTCTTCCTGAAAACTGAAACTTTGTGCCCAATGCCTTTCTTTTCGAACAATCGTAGTATTACCGCGATAGAAGAGCCATTATTAGCACCTGTTGTGAAGATTTAAAAATGATTTAATGTGATCATTCTTTTGTGTTTGTTCTTTTGTATTAGACAATGAGCTTATGTCAATTAAACGGTCTGGTTATTTTCATACCTAATTTGACCTTGTTTATCCTTTGACCACTACTACTAGAAACACCACTAGGTGTGTGTAAATTAATGCTACTATAATGGCTTCAAATAGATCAGACAACTATGCACAATTTTCAAAAATATTGAGAATATTATCTGATATTATTGAAGTGGATAAAGATTATTATGACTTATGGCTCATAGACCTTTCATGTGTTTCAGCTGCATTGGAAAAATATCTGGAACATCAAAATATTCCTTGAAAATCAAAATCCCCTCAAATATCGTACGTGAATAAGGTAACTACGCTATCCCTTGGCGTCAACCTTACTTTATTCAAGGTTTTTAATTTTCAAAAGTGGAAATTTTATTTACATTTTAAATTAGTTTAAAAATTATATATTTCGGTCACGAAAATGGTTTCTTTATTGTTAGTTTGAATAATTAAATCATACTAGCGAGCTTCTGAACTGATTTAAGGTTTAGTATTAATAGATTTTAATTAAATTTTAAAGCTAAGGCATTTCATATTTTCGAAATACTGCATTTAGCCCAGGACTTTTAGGGTTTGACCTAGAACATTTGAACATAAAGATGAAAATTGGTACATGTGTTGTTTTTGACCCAACAAAAAATATACTAAAAGTCCCTTGCTGTAGAGCGCGAGCTTTCGCCGCCATCTTGGAAAATGGCCGCCGGGAATGCCAGCTACAATGTATTCCACGTTCTTCTTCAAAAATTATGAAAATTGGTACACATTATGATTGGAACCACATGAACATCTTGGCCAAATTTTACAGCTCTGTGCTCAATAGTTTGGTCGCCATATTGGAAAATGACCGCCGTTAATGCTAGGTACAGTATATATCACCATGTTGTTGGAAAATTATGAAAATTGATAGGTATTACAATCAGAGCTGTGTGAACCTCATAGTAAAATATTGAAGCCATTAATCAGATAGCTTGGCCGCCATGTTGGAAAATGGCCGCCATCAATGTCATATAGATACAGTATATGGTTCAAAAATTACGAAAATTGGTAATAATTATTTTGAAGACCGTTTAAGCATCATATTTGAATATTGAAGACGTGCTACTGATAGTTTGGGCGCCATCTTCGACAATGACTGCTGGAAATGCTAAATATATTTCAAATATATAAATCATTTTGAAATTCCTTTTTTGAATAGATGATTTTCATTAACGTAATAAACAACAAAAAATGGATATCTCGAAGTCGAAATTATCGACGCCATCTTTAAAAATGGCCACATAAAAATCATTGCCCTAAATTCTGAAAGAAAGAAAAGTTATTCTAAGCTGTTATTCTCAACATGTTGATTAGAGAATATGATTTGATACGGGGTTTATACATTCTAGTGTTGTTTAAGATTAGAATTTAGACAGATCTCTAGCATTTCATACATATTCATCGTCATCCTGAAGATTTTTCATAATAATTGCATGTCAGAACCCTTGATTAGGCGCTACACCTAGCTGGGGGCCTTATCAGCGCCCCTCCCCATCATATTCAAAATTGAACCTGCGGAACCGCCGTCATGGCACACGAGATCGGCCAGTGGGACCGACAAACGCCACTTGAGCAGGTGGCAGAAGCTGGACACCGTCAGCGGCGAGCCAGTCAGGAGGTGCTCGGTGACAGGGAAGGATTAAGGCAGCAGAAGACTCGAGGGGACGGGGGAGTTCTCTCCAAGCACAACAGTGCCATACGGCCCAAACAAATAGTGTATCCGCGACCCCTAGAGGGTTGCCAATAGCGGAGGCGAGCCATGGCAACACCTGGGCGGGGGCGAAGCGGCCCAGCAAAGCCTTCACGGAATGGGCAAGAAACGGTCTGAACCAAGGGACTCCCGAACCGTCACACCGAACTCGGGCCCCCTTCGCCACGATAAGTCCTTTAAGTTAAAAAGGTTAAGAGAACATTTCTTTCATTTACGTGCTGTAACTGGGTGTGGTTTTCATAAGGCGTGGTTTAAAGTAATGACAGATAATCAACATCTTACAAATTTGTTGCGCTTTTTAATGACCATATTGCATCTAGGGAAGCCATAGCTGCTGCCGAAAAGAGATTTCTTTTCGCTTTTTTTAGGGTGATAACCGACACGTCACGCTTCAACTATGTAGATATTACACGTATAATGGAACCGTTGCCACATATACTGTCAAGTCCTCATTTGATCTCGCTAAGCTTCATCCAACAACCGACACAGCAAAACTACATTTTTTCCGAGCGTATCTTCAAGTCCAAAATAGCTAGGAAACGATTTAATCCCATTCACACCATTCTCCTTACGGAATCAGATGATTTTGTAACATTCATTATTTGTACCTGCAGTCTGCAGAACATCTTGTATAAACAACTGTGAATGTAGATTGCTGGGCAATGTGTGGTCATTGTCAAGGTATTAGCCGTAATAAAAAATCTTCAGGATGATGAGAAACATGGACGAAATGTTAAAAATGTGTCTTAAATCTAATCCTTAACCCTAGAATATATAAACCCTATATAAAACGGTTTTTCCTAACCAAAATCCGAGTAATATGGCTTTCCTTTTCTTTTTTCCAGATTTTAGGATAGTAATATTTCAGCGACCCTTTTTGAAGATGGGTCGATAATTTAGACTCGAAAATAGTTATTTTTATGGCGTTTTATACGTTCATGAAAATCATCTACTCAATAAAAAAATATCGAAAAAATTTATATATCGGTAATATATTTGGCACTTCGAGCAGTCATTTTCGAAGATGGCGCCCAAACTATCAGTAGCACGTCTTCAATATTCAAGTGTGATGTTTAGACGGTCTTCAAAATAATAATTATCAATTTTCATAATTTTTGAACCATATACTGTATATATATGACATTGATGGCGGCCATTTTCCAACATGGCGGCCAAACTATCTGATTAATGGCTTCAATATTTTACTATGAGGTTCACACAGCTCTGATTGTAATACCTATCAATTTTCATAATTTTCCAACAACATGGTGATATATACTGTACCTAGCATTAACGGCGGCCATTTTCCAATATGGCGACCAAACTATTGAACACAGAGCTGTAAAATTTGGCCAAGATGTTCATGTGGTTCCAATCATAATGTGTACCAATTTTCATAATTTTTGAAGAAGAACGTGGAACACATTGTAGCTGGCATTCCCGGCGGCCATTTTCCAAGATGGCGCCGAAAGCTCGCGCTCTACAGCAGGGGACTTTTAGTATATTTTTTGTTGGGTCAAAAACAACACATGTACCAATTTTCATCTTTATGTTCAAATGTTCTAGGTCAAGCCCTTTTTTGGCCTATCGGTCCTGGCCTAATTTGAAACGAAGTAAATTACTTATGAAATGCTATCTCTCTAAACGTATTTTATATGTGGATACTCACATTTTTTAAAGGCTAAATTTTTACGTCTAGCTACTAATTTAATAAATTAAAATATGTATTATTAAACATTATGCATCAAAACCCTAGGAGGAACGTGCATCACGTATTTTAGCACTACCAATTTTCCCTTTAGAGCAGACAACCCTTCCTCATCAAGGCAGTGAAATTCAGAGAAGGGTTATTCTTGAACAATTAAGGGTAGGAAAATAATTTATAACTGAAGTTGATGACAGCAAGGTCATTTTCAAAGCGTGATTCTAAATAATTAATCATTATAGCACAGCAGTGTTGAACAGTTTTTTTTAGAAATATTAATGAAGGATTTTTTACATTATTTAATAGACCCTTTTGAAAAGGGGGTGGCGCTATAACGTCATTTTGATATAGAGATAAGAAGGAACATAGATGGGGCTTCAACGTTAGCAGTCCAGCAAATTACTTTTGTTTGAAGTCATGTCTAATGTCATTGGATCCACATACCCGATGTTGTCTTAAGAAAATAAGGTGGACTTTTGAAAAGGGTCTTCAACAGCTTACCAAGAACTGTTTGGGTTTTTGAGGTTGGTGCACTCTGGCTATCATTGTTTAATTTACGGATATGATTACCATTTATGATATTTAATATTAACGAAGTCATCGTTGGCATGGTGGTATTTCACACTTATGATTCGCCACTTAGTAACCAGATGCTGATCCACTACGTTGAAATATATTACAATCAGGGTTTTTCTGATAAGTATGTCATGAATTTGGAGGTACTGGCCCCCAAACATTGGCCCCTAAAACAATGTAATTGGCACATATGTAAGCCTCATTATCTTTTTAAGACAATTTCAATGGCCTCCGATCTAAAAACCTTAAAAAGACTTTATCTAGCAGAAGTGTATTTTTAAGCTAGTATTGTAAAAGTAGTTTTAAGTGTAATATCAGGAGAGTTTAGAGTTAATGTCTCTTTTATTCGTACCAACTTAACATCGTTATTTATCACCCAGTCTTACTAGAGGACTGCAAAGGCTTTGGGAAAACTCCAACTCCATAGAAAGCCAAGGGACTCCCTCATTTTTGGTCGGAGTTGGAGTTGGGTAAAATAAATAATTTGGCTTTGGGTGGCTTTGGGAATATTATCTCTGAAATGGAACGGAGTCGGAAGGGAGTGGAAATATTTCGAAAACTTATACGGGAGTCGGTCGGGACTGGATTATTGTTGGATTCAGGTGGCTTTGGCTGGCGTTGGCATTTATAGTATCCAAATGGAGTTGGTGGCATTAAGAGCCAGCCTTATTTTATTCAACTGGAGTTGGGTGGCATTAGTGATATTAGTCAATTTTTCCTCTTTGAATTTCCCACGCGGTTGTTTTGGCGCAAGCGGGATGCATGAAGTTCAACCCCACACAGACGGCACATGACGGTCGCGGCTGGTACAGCCGTCCCTCCGCAAAAAAATCAAAATCATTGCTGTGCGAGAGAAAACGAAACTAAAACTATTTGTTCTTTTTAAGTTAGAGAGTCATAAATTTTTCCGTCGCCTTGGATTAAACGTAAAAAGGAAAACTACAATTATAAACAATGTTCGAGTTTATAATAGAAATAATTGAAAAAATGCAGTGGGATAACGTTGGAAAACCTGCATAATATATAAGTTCATAATATACCACACGGCCGGCTGGGAAACGTTGGGGTAAATATAAATGAAAATTGGTTAGGTTAAATGCTTTTGTGTTTGGAGTTAGAAAGTTTGTTGAAGCATTCATTGGCTTTGGCAGAGATGGGAAAATTTGTCGGATATCTCATTAGTTTGGTCAAGGATTAGAAAACTTGTCGCATATCTCATTGGCTTTGGCAGGGATTATTAGAAAACTTGTCGGATTTCTCATTGGCTTTGGCAGGGATTGGAAAAATTGTTAAATTTCACATTGGCTTCGGCAGGGATTGGAAATATTATTGAATTTATCAATTGGCTTTGGTAGGGATTGGAAAGATTTTTAAATCTGTCAATCGGCTTTGGCAGGGATTGGAATTCGTGTGAAACTTCAAAATTGGCTTTGGCAGAGAATCAAAAATGAAATGAACTTTAGTGTGGCGTTAGGGAGGAGTTGAAAATATAGCAATGGCGTTAGGGTGGCTGTGGCGTTTGTGAAAATTTTACCATTGGAGTTGGCAGGCTTTGGGAATGACTTTTTTCAGTTTGCAGCCCTCTAAGTCTTACCCAAAGAACACACCCTTTAATTTATTAGAAACACCATGTATGCCATATAGGGGAAAACCAACAATGATTAAGCACCGAGCTAGTGGAGCTTAAGCGCGTTTTAAAAGCAACGATAATTAAGAAACAAATGGGAGTTAGATTTCTGGGTAATGTAAGGTTAAAAATACACGTATACAGTAGAAACAAAGATCCGTCATAAGAAAGGTTTAAGGTAAAGTCATTTCTCCAAGTAATTTGGTTTTTCCAGCTGAAATCCAGGATAATTAGTCATTTTTGATAAGAAACGACTCAATTTTATAAAACATAATATAAAAGCACGAACTTCGTATCAAGCAATACGTGAAGAGCCTCGAGGGGTATAATATAGGCTGCCTATTTAAAGGAATAACCCATTACCAAATATATTGAGACTGAGTGTTCTATCCACAGTCTCATTATCCAAGAAGCAAACAGCGCAGCCGTCAATGAAAAATTTTAGTTACATTGAAATGGTATATTCCAAGGGGGTGACATAGTTGTTCGACCGGGCAGCAGTTTTTTCAGATTCTTTCGGAAAGTCACAACCTACTTAAAGTATCATCTTATCTCCCGGTCGTTGTAGGGCATTACTGAAGACCCCTTATATTTTTAATAATAGAGTGAACCCACGGCCAACTGCAAAAATATGATCTAAACAGTGGACTGAGAAATTCCAAACTAATCCCCCCTGGCAGAAGCAGTTGCCTTATTAATTCATGTTTATTAGTTGTGGCTGACATAGCTACAGACTATTCAGATTTTGAGCGCAGTAGGCGACGGCCTTTTAGCTTTTGCGCTCTTTAGATCAGCGAAAGTATTAAGCCGATGCTTGATGGTATCCGTCATTTTTCCTGAGACATGAGATAAATATTTCAAACCCGTATTTCAAACTTCCTGCTTGAAATATGTAACGTTCTATAACATAATTTAATTCACTAAAAGTTTTTCGACGCCGTCTCAAGAATTTCGAAACGACAACGCAACACTGTGACTCCTTTCAAAAACCTCTGTGTTTGCAGATTTTCATATCGCTTGTGAAAATATTGACCATGGAATATGCCTTTAGGAATATATCATGATTAAAAACTATAACAAAATGTTGTAGTCTATTATTTGTAAGAGATAGGAATGCATTAAAAGCTCTCTTAAACATCTCTTTATCAAGGCGGATAATTACGTAATGACCATAATATTGAGCCAGTTTTTACAATCCCGCCCATGAGGAACCTATCGTTTGTAAAAAATGAAGCTGTTGGTTGAAAGGTAAATTAAATGTCGGGATGAAAGAGGTTGCACGTGAAGGGTTAGGATGAGAGATAAATGCATCCCGGTGTTCCCCATCCCTAGCCGCTTCCGTTCTTAGCCATTTCGGTAGGCTTTTGCGCGACGGCGTTTAAATCGTGAAATTTCACTTTAATAAGGGTAATTTAGGGGGATAGTTTTGCATGGTATACAATTATCTTAAAACTAGTATTAACTTGTACGGATCCGTATGGTTGTCTAAAAATTTAGTCAAGTAACAGTTTAAAGGGAATCGAATTTCTACTGTAAACTGATGCTCCTACAGGATCGTCGGTCCGTTCTAAAGACTTAAGCGTCTGTACCTAATTGAGATTTATCTTTTATGAAACTAAAGCATATCCTGTTAAACCTGAAATAGTAGGTTTATTTTTAAATTTATTCTGAAATTTTTTTACTGTGAGAGACACTATGCTTGGGTTGAAGGTAGTTTTGTGGAAGGGGTAGTAATTTAAGGCTGTAAAATATCTTGATGGATCATGGACCACATTTTCAAGAGTTAATGAAGACTCGAATCGCTTTGTTGTTCGTTATTCGAAAAATAAATATGTATTATAAACTATTAATTTTCAACTCACAAAATGTTCGAAATGGGTGTATGAAAAGTGAATCAAGAACATTATAGTGCAAATTATTTGCCTGGTTTTGAGTTAAGGCTATACAGGAAAAAGTTCTGACTGAAGCACTGAGATTTGCAAGGACGGTAGAAGATATATAAAAATAAATATTTTTGAACCCACATTCATCTTCAAAAAAAGGTGGTCATCATTTATGTTAAAAAGCTTCCGTACATATTTTGTTGTTCGATATATCCTAGGGCTTTTTGGACAGAACATGCTGCCATCTTTTAAAAGTAACAGAAGTGTCCTGACACGCAACGCCGGTTCCATTTGCTGATAAGTCTGTCATAAATTAATGGGGGTATTCTTTGGGCGATTTTGAGTCAAAAATGTTTTATGAGATTTTGCCGTCTGGGCCACTGTTTGCAAGTTAAGGTTGGAGTGTTTTACGGATTACTATCCGGTGTTTGTTTTAAAGGATTGTAAATCTAGAAAAGTTTCTAGTCTATGTAGACACTAACTTTGGCTCCAATAATTAGGAGTTATTCATAAAGGAGGATTTTTACGTTCTTAACCCTACTTTGCGGAATTCAACAACACTCCTAAAACGTTCCCCTGGTGTTAATAATATACACAGTTCAGTTTGGGTTAATTTGGTAACGAATTGTTACTGTGAATAAAGAACAAACAAACCACTATAACAAGCCACTATCTCTGAATTTTTCTAAATATCCTTCTTGAATTTGTGGCCAGCGTCCTTATTAGAAAAATATGAAATGAAATCTTAAACCCATTCTGAAATCCCGTAATGATAATAACATATTCGAGGCGCGAATAACTGCCACTATGCACTAATCATTATTGTTTCGGGGTGTCGGGCTAAACAGAACATACACGTGTGAAGTTTTAGTCATTTTTATGAGGTGCAAAATCGGGATACTCGGATGATAATTACAGGTGAGACTGAACCGAGCAGTGAATAAATTTCCTTAGGGCTATCTTCAATTTTATTTACTAACAGAAATATATAACTAGACGTAATTATCACTATCTTACTCTATCTAGCTCATTTCGGGTATTAAAATATGACGTGTCTTCCTGATATCAACGTTTCCTTGAAGGACAACCACAAGAAACAAAGAACAGTCATTTGATTTAAATGAAATATAAGATGATAGTATTTTTTGACCGGCAACGACACCGTGAAATTTATAGAACATTCGGATTTGTAGACGTCTTATATTATTTAATTTCATAAACCAAAACGATAACTGAAAATAAAACTGTTCTGAATAAGAAAGGTTTCTACGGGCTCCAACATAAATTCATATGAAATGTTTCACAAATTTGTCACTGGTTACTGAGAGCTTGTCATGAAGTGAAGTAGGTGAAACGTCATAGATTCTCGTAAAGCGACTCCCGGTGAGGTGCTGTCAAAGAATTATTACAGACTAAATAGGAATATGAAATTTGAACTGCAAAACCAAGTGTAGTTAATTCTCGAATTATCTCTCTCTAGCATTGCGAAGCATAGGAAGTGTCAAACTTTTGGTTACACGTAATAAAGCATTATTTGATTTCATTTAGTAAAATATCGAAAAAGCACTCACCTGTATTTCAAACGGGATTTTGCTTCAAGTTATGACCTTCATATTACCAATTTCACTCGATGGTAAGAATGATGCTCGCGTTGTAAGAATTTCAAACGCGGCTTTTTGATGGTTTTTACGCGAGGGGGTCGCGCACCACTTATTATACCAGTCACTGATAAAAATCTTCACCCGCTTATTATCTATTGACTTTATAGGGTCCCCTACTGTTCATTTTAATCTCAGTTTGCTGCGCATTTTTAAGTACATCCTGCAAATGATCAAATCTTCATTATAGCGAAGAAGACCCTCGCCTGTATATTGTAAACTTGAGTTGGTATAACCCAAAGGAGGGAATGATAATTATCGTTAAGTGTGAAATTCACCTTAGTGTTTTTTATCTTGAGGGGGAATGGTGAAAATTGCCTAGCGAAGAAGATTTAATTGTTTTAAGCAATTATTTTTCCTCTGAAGCTTCTTTTTCGTGTTTAATTTGGGGAAATAGGTTGGAAATTACCATGGTGTGGCTTTTACGAGACCGCCAAATTCCATGTTATTAGGATGAATTAACTATGTCATTTTACTAATACTAAAGAAACACTTAGTGACTTTTGATTTCATGCATTATAATTTTAATATCGCATTTTTGCAACGTTCTATTTTCAAGTTGTTCCATTGTGAAAAGTTTTGTCAAAATATTTAGGCTCAGCTGTCAAGTGCATATGTTTTAAAAAACTAGGCCATGTTTGTTCATCACAACCGACAAAGAACTTTCATTTTGCTTCTCTTATCAAGAAATATAATAATAAAATGTGATGAATTTAGGCATGAATTCATTTACTAAATGAATTCTTGATTTAGGGTTTTTCTGATAACTCTCCCATAAATTATAGAGTGTGTTCTTAGGGAAAAAATGAGTAGAAAGTTTCAAAGAACATGGGGTTTATAACATTTAGTCACGGAGACATGAGCTCCCGAACATTGGCCCTTAAAACATGGAAATATATGGAGTAAGACAGCCTTTAACAGTCTCCAATCTAAATCGTTATTCAACCTTTATCTATCAGAAAAGTACGCTGGTAAAGTAAATCTAATTACTCCACAAATCTATTTCCTTGTTACACATGATTCGGTAGCATATCTTCGTAACTATATGTTGTAAAACTCACGTTCCTTGATACTTTCCACTCATTTTTGAATCCAAGAACACACGTTTAATTTATGGCAGACCTATAAGAAACACTCGGTATATAATCTAATCTGAATTTGCATAATGGGAAGATACCTGGTAGGATTACTGATAAAGAAATCTACATTATTTACGTATATCTTTGAATAAGTAAGGATTGCTTAATGGTGGAAATCAATAGTGCTTCTTGATGCAATAAGTAGTAGTGTAACTAGTGCTGTGCGAGTACTCGATAAGACTCGAGTACTCGATAAGAGATTTTCTGAGACTCGAAAAAGTTTCGAGTATCAAACCAAGGCTCGATAAATACTCGAAACTGCTTTTGGAAAGCCTTGAACTCTGAAAATAGGATGTAGTAGCTATAAAAATCTACAAGAAAGTAACGCTTATTTGAAGGTAGTTTTGTGGAAGGGGTAGTAATTTAAGGCTGTAAAATATCTTGATGGATCATGGACCACATTTTCAAGAGTTAATGAAGACTCGAATCGCTTTGTTGTTCGTTATTCGAAAAATAAATATGTATTATAAACTATTAATTTTCAACTCACAAAATGTTCGAAATGGGTGTATGAAAAGTGAATCAAGAACATTATAGTGCAAATTATTTGCCTGGTTTTGAGTTAAGGCTATACAGGAAAAAGTTCTGACTGAAGCACTGAGATTTGCAAGGACGGTAGAAGATATATAAAAATAAATATTTTTGAACCCACATTCATCTTCAAAAAAAGGTGGTCATCATTTATGTTAAAAAGCTTCCGTACATATTTTGTTGTTCGATATATCCTAGGGCTTTTTGGACAGAACATGCTGCCATCTTTTAAAAGTAACAGAAGTGTCCTGACACGCAACGCCGGTTCCATTTGCTGATAAGTCTGTCATAAATTAATGGGGGTATTCTTTGGGCGATTTTGAGTCAAAAATGTTTTATGAGATTTTGCCGTCTGGGCCACTGTTTGCAAGTTAAGGTTGGAGTGTTTTACGGATTACTATCCGGTGTTTGTTTTAAAGGATTGTAAATCTAGAAAAGTTTCTAGTCTATGTAGACACTAACTTTGGCTCCAATAATTAGGAGTTATTCATAAAGGAGGATTTTTACGTTCTTAACCCTACTTTGCGGAATTCAACAACACTCCTAAAACGTTCCCCTGGTGTTAATAATATACACAGTTCAGTTTGGGTTAATTTGGTAACGAATTGTTACTGTGAATAAAGAACAAACAAACCACTATAACAAGCCACTATCTCTGAATTTTTCTAAATATCCTTCTTGAATTTGTGGCCAGCGTCCTTATTAGAAAAATATGAAATGAAATCTTAAACCCATTCTGAAATCCCGTAATGATAATAACATATTCGAGGCGCGAATAACTGCCACTATGCACTAATCATTATTGTTTCGGGGTGTCGGGCTAAACAGAACATACACGTGTGAAGTTTTAGTCATTTTTATGAGGTGCAAAATCGGGATACTCGGATGATAATTACAGGTGAGACTGAACCGAGCAGTGAATAAATTTCCTTAGGGCTATCTTCAATTTTATTTACTAACAGAAATATATAACTAGACGTAATTATCACTATCTTACTCTATCTAGCTCATTTCGGGTATTAAAATATGACGTGTCTTCCTGATATCAACGTTTCCTTGAAGGACAACCACAAGAAACAAAGAACAGTCATTTGATTTAAATGAAATATAAGATGATAGTATTTTTTGACCGGCAACGACACCGTGAAATTTATAGAACATTCGGATTTGTAGACGTCTTATATTATTTAATTTCATAAACCAAAACGATAACTGAAAATAAAACTGTTCTGAATAAGAAAGGTTTCTACGGGCTCCAACATAAATTCATATGAAATGTTTCACAAATTTGTCACTGGTTACTGAGAGCTTGTCATGAAGTGAAGTAGGTGAAACGTCATAGATTCTCGTAAAGCGACTCCCGGTGAGGTGCTGTCAAAGAATTATTACAGACTAAATAGGAATATGAAATTTGAACTGCAAAACCAAGTGTAGTTAATTCTCGAATTATCTCTCTCTAGCATTGCGAAGCATAGGAAGTGTCAAACTTTTGGTTACACGTAATAAAGCATTATTTGATTTCATTTAGTAAAATATCGAAAAAGCACTCACCTGTATTTCAAACGGGATTTTGCTTCAAGTTATGACCTTCATATTACCAATTTCACTCGATGGTAAGAATGATGCTCGCGTTGTAAGAATTTCAAACGCGGCTTTTTGATGGTTTTTACGCGAGGGGGTCGCGCACCACTTATTATACCAGTCACTGATAAAAATCTTCACCCGCTTATTATCTATTGACTTTATAGGGTCCCCTACTGTTCATTTTAATCTCAGTTTGCTGCGCATTTTTAAGTACATCCTGCAAATGATCAAATCTTCATTATAGCGAAGAAGACCCTCGCCTGTATATTGTAAACTTGAGTTGGTATAACCCAAAGGAGGGAATGATAATTATCGTTAAGTGTGAAATTCACCTTAGTGTTTTTTATCTTGAGGGGGAATGGTGAAAATTGCCTAGCGAAGAAGATTTAATTGTTTTAAGCAATTATTTTTCCTCTGAAGCTTCTTTTTCGTGTTTAATTTGGGGAAATAGGTTGGAAATTACCATGGTGTGGCTTTTACGAGACCGCCAAATTCCATGTTATTAGGATGAATTAACTATGTCATTTTACTAATACTAAAGAAACACTTAGTGACTTTTGATTTCATGCATTATAATTTTAATATCGCATTTTTGCAACGTTCTATTTTCAAGTTGTTCCATTGTGAAAAGTTTTGTCAAAATATTTAGGCTCAGCTGTCAAGTGCATATGTTTTAAAAAACTAGGCCATGTTTGTTCATCACAACCGACAAAGAACTTTCATTTTGCTTCTCTTATCAAGAAATATAATAATAAAATGTGATGAATTTAGGCATGAATTCATTTACTAAATGAATTCTTGATTTAGGGTTTTTCTGATAACTCTCCCATAAATTATAGAGTGTGTTCTTAGGGAAAAAATGAGTAGAAAGTTTCAAAGAACATGGGGTTTATAACATTTAGTCACGGAGACATGAGCTCCCGAACATTGGCCCTTAAAACATGGAAATATATGGAGTAAGACAGCCTTTAACAGTCTCCAATCTAAATCGTTATTCAACCTTTATCTATCAGAAAAGTACGCTGGTAAAGTAAATCTAATTACTCCACAAATCTATTTCCTTGTTACACATGATTCGGTAGCATATCTTCGTAACTATATGTTGTAAAACTCACGTTCCTTGATACTTTCCACTCATTTTTGAATCCAAGAACACACGTTTAATTTATGGCAGACCTATAAGAAACACTCGGTATATAATCTAATCTGAATTTGCATAATGGGAAGATACCTGGTAGGATTACTGATAAAGAAATCTACATTATTTACGTATATCTTTGAATAAGTAAGGATTGCTTAATGGTGGAAATCAATAGTGCTTCTTGATGCAATAAGTAGTAGTGTAACTAGTGCTGTGCGAGTACTCGATAAGACTCGAGTACTCGATAAGAGATTTTCTGAGACTCGAAAAAGTTTCGAGTATCAAACCAAGGCTCGATAAATACTCGAAACTGCTTTTGGAAAGCCTTGAACTCTGAAAATAGGATGTAGTAGCTATAAAAATCTACAAGAAAGTAACGCTTATTCGTTAACAGACGCACATTAGTGCTCATTGGGTAGTTTAGATCATAATGCCAGTGCAATGTAGTAGGGTAGTAGCTCCTAGCTGGTAAAATAGTGGAAGTAAAAGTAATGAAGTACAGTTAAAGGCGCGTTTACTATTATTATTTTACTAATTTATTTATTTATTTTTTTTAAGTTTAGGATAGTAATTTTCGTTTGGAACTTTGCGCGAAGTATAACAATGGCTACAAGTGCCTTCGGTGAGAAATGTGATTCCGAAGAAGATATTAATGGTGAATTAAGTTAGTTAAATTTAAAGGGAAGAAGACTAATACCGTCTGGGAATTGATGGAAGTAGTTGTCGATGATCAAAATTACACCAAATGTCTATTATGAGAGCAATAAATTAACAGAAAGTGTGAAAACACTAGAAAATCAATTCCCAATTACTCGATAAATACTCGAAGCAAATTTTCCAACTACTCGGTACTCGTTTCGAGTACCCGAGACTCGGCTCGATACTCGATAAGGGAAAGTTTCAATACTCAAGACTCGACTCGAAACCAAAAATTCAAGGCTCGCACAGCCCTAAGTGTAACACTTAGCTGATGTCACTGCCATTGACGTTGGATTTTAAAATACCTCTAGGCCTTGCATAAAATATACTGAGTACCACTGAAAGTTTTAAGTGTATGCCGTATTAGCAAACATTTTGACATGTGATCTGAAAAAAAACAGGCACTCGTCAATGTTTGAAATGAACATTTAAGAAGTTAGCCATGTTAAATGACGTTGGTATATAAAATTCCAAGCGTGACAAAAATTCGCTTAATGTAAACTGTCTCAAGAATTGCATTTGGACGACAGATCTTTTGCAGTGCTAAGATCATGAAGCTTTCACATCTAAGATTAATCTTGTCTAGAAAAAACCAAACAATAAGAAAATATTGTGACTTCCAATTTATCTCTACATTTGAAAAGCAAAGGCTATCTCAATTTTATCTTTTTGGCTATCTTATTATAAAAACTGTTTACAATCGGGGTGTTAATGGTTAGGGTACTCTGGCAGCCAATTTTTTATCGACAAGAATAATTTTAGCAGGGTGTGTTCAATTGCAAATGGCTTGTTTCCATTCCAAGAACTAAGATATAAAGATCCGTATGCCAATTAGTTCTGACATAACTTCAGCATCACATCTATTATTCCATTTGGGCTCTCTTATAGTAAACCGCAGTGGCGCCTTACTCTATCGAACGAAATAAAAATATCAAACGGTGTCTGCTGGCGGAGGCAAATTACAGGGTGCACGGTAAAAAACCTATAGTGACGTTTTCCGGGCCTACGCCTACTACATTTTATAAGTATACGGGGCATCGAGCGAAAGATTTTATTATTGTAGTTGAGTCGTCCCCACGGTTTAGTATAATGCGCGAGAGTTCAATTTGGGCCTCATTCCGCATCATTTTTCATTCTAAAACACAACTTATTACGTTTTTAGTGGGTGTACGAATAGGGAGAACTAAAATTTATTTCGGTTGTCATCATCAACATCTGAAGAATAAAGTTCCGTTATCTTATTTGTCTCTCTCGTATACGTGATTGTTAACGCATTCAAAGTTCTTATACATGGAAAGGTGACGTTTGCGGTACAGTTCAGGGTTAACAGTTTTAACCAGAAGCCGGTTATAACCAATCAACTTGTATTTAACAAGGGAAAAAATAATTTCGCAATACTCCGTGTGGTATCCAATGTGCTCAGGTTATAAAACATCCTTCAAAGCGCTATTTATATATAGTGGCTCGTACATTATAAATTTTTGTAGAGTAAAACAAGCCTGCTAATTAAATTCTCAAGCGATGCAGTGGTCACGACACTATAAAGTGCCATTTCTAGTTCAGCATACATTTTTTTCTCTTGACGTAAGTTGTAGATATCAATGTAATCATAAACTCTTAAAGTAACAAATTTCACAATTTAATTTGCCATGAATCTAAATCCATCATTTTACGGCTCTATTGGAGGAGATACAGATTTCTATGAGATTTCAGAAACAATCCTTACACGACTAATAGTCCCCCAGTAATGGAGGCTTTACCCTGAATTTTGTACGGACAGTCGCTTTGCAAAGCAAAAAGAACACCGCTATTACAACTGTGTCTTTCTTTACCTAAGCTGGTTGCGGATCATTTCTTAACACTTTTATAGCCGCCCTGGTTTTTGGTGTGCACGAGCTTCACACACATACATACGCACAACAGAACTTCAGCGCATAGCCACACGGAGTAAAAATTCCTCTGTTAAGTGCCAGCAGGTGAAACCTAAATTGCATTAAATGTGCAAAAATATGTGAAAATAACGATCATGTTATGTGACAATATTCTTGAGCATATCAAAACGATTGGAAACAATGGAGGGTGGATCTATTATTCCGCCGTAAATGTTTATGCATTTAATTTAGGCCAATAGGCAGAAAAACAGAAGTACCTTTTTGAGGCTTTTTCTACGTTTAAACCTTCGTATTTCAAATAGTTGTGACTCAGAGTCAGAGTGCATACCAAAATTCATTCATCGAATCCCACTTATGAGAAATGTTCTTATCTTCTCGTTCTTACGTAAAGTAAACATCTCTCGCGTTATATGGGGCGCTTCTAGTCTAAAACACATTGAAAAGTGTTAGACATAGGGTGTCTTTGTATGAGGAAGGGTGTTTCCTTTATTGGCGACTCTCAGCGGGTGAATCGATTATATTTTTATTCAGCAGCACTTTCTTGCAAACCTAGACATCGTTGGTCAGTTATAGTTTATATCGCTTTAAATTGACTTTCCCGTATTGGCAACGCCAGGCTCGAAGTGCTTCTCTAACTGAGGTCAGGTGACGTGGTTTTACAGAATAGTCTCCAGGGGTAGCTATGCCCCTTTTGTATCGAAAGTGGTTTCTTTTAATACGCTTTCCTAGAGGACCGCGATATATGGATTCGTTCCACGGCGGCTTGTTACAGTGGGAGTAAGAATTCGGTAAGCGGGCCCCCGTTTAGAAATCAAATAAATAAATACTTTACGTAGGACCACCACCAGCGATAAGTAATTCCACGGTTTACCTTATATTAAAATATTCGAAATCGACCGTTAGAAAAATGTACCCATCAAATTTCACCACATTCCAACCATTCTTATTATTTGGAAAATTTGGCAACCTAAGCTGAATTCTTATTAGTAGGTATTAAAAGACGCCGTGTGTTTAGTAGTGTACTTTGACTAACTAGGCTATATTTCATATTGTTTTTGGAGTTTTTGGAATTGTCTCAATTCACGATTGAGATTACATCCAGGTTGGGCATGGAAAATAATATCCTAATTAAAAGATCGTTGGATCATTTTCTTATCCACCAGGAAAAAATGGCCTTTTAAAGAAAACGGCATTAACTCTTATCTCATCCAGTGTCAACAAAACTATCATTTATCTGGTGGGAACAAAATGGTACTTTCTGATCTAGGATCTAGTACACAGAAAAAACAACGTATAGGTTTTGAGCACATCCATTTGATTTATACATGTTGAAAATCTAAACCCCTAGATTTGACGTGCGAAAACTAAACACTAACTAGTACCAATGGGTGTAATAGCTAAACATATAAAAACTAAACACAACAGCGCATTGAAAGTCTTTTAAAACACGTTTAAAATCTAAACTTATCGTAAAGTGGGCATAAACCGAAACGCCAGGGTTTAAACGTGTTCAAAACCTACTCTAGGTGTAGAGGATATAAACATATTGGCGTCATGTAGTTAACTCGAGCGTCTGAGGAAGAATTATTAATATTTTATTTGGTGAATCGGTTTTTACCCCTTCTCATGCCGAGAGGCCAAGGTTCAGAAATTTTGGAATGGGGTACATTCATTCGCTAGTGTTAATTTTAGAAAAGTGTTGATCATAAAACGGTTTGACTCACGCTAAAATTGCCTTCAAAAATGTTTCAGTGCCATTTTTGTTGTGAAATGTAAGTTAAGATCAGAGGTTTAGTAATTATAATCAATTTGTAAGCGGCGATCGGCTAGGGTTACGAGAAACGTCTAGCCTTCCAATGGCGGGGTCTTCCTCCAAAGGCTCACGCAATTGCGATGTTCTTATATACAGCTGCGATTCGAATCCTTTATATACTACCTATTTGAGTGAGGCGAAGCAACAGGCGTATGCTTCATTTCAAACGTCAATATTAGTCAAGTCTTTCAAGAATGTTTAATTGTTCTTTTTTAAAACGATGTAACGCTCAATAAGGCGAACAACTAACGAAGAAAATATTAAATATTAATTATATTTATTTTATATTTAAGATAATCTTGTTTCTCAATTCAAAATTAAATCGGAAAGAGTTAAAAATCAGTCTATGTTTTTACCTCTCCGAGTGACGTATGTCACGGAGAGGTTCTAATTTCGATGTGTCTGTGTGTTTCGATGTGTCTGTGTGTGTGTGTGTGTGTTTGTGTGTGTGTGTGTGTGTCTGTCTGTTGTTATTGACTTACACCCCAGGGGACCGTGTTCGCAGTTTCCGAATTGAAGCAAATGTGTTCGCTATTTCCGGACCGTATTCACAGTTCCCGGAAATTTCAAAACTTGAATCTATCCACAAATCAACTGGCCATTATTACTTCATCTGACTAGTCAATTGTCTATTCTACATGAATACCAATCTGTACTTATTGGCTTCAAACACCACCATTTTGTGGTCTTTGTCCATTCCACATAGACACCAGTCTGCACTTACTGGCTTCTATCACCATCATTTTCCGGTCTTTGTTTTCGTCCATCCCACATGAACAACAGTTTGTACACCTGGCATCTAACACCACCATCTTCTGGTCTTTGTTTTTGTCCATCCCACATGGACACCAGTCTGTACACCTGGCTTCTAACACCACCATCTTCTGGTCTTTGTTTTTGTCCATCCCACATGGACACCAGTCTGTACACCTGGCTTCTAACACCACCATCTTCTGGTCTTCGTTTTTGTCCATCCCACATGGACACCAGTCTGTACACCTGGCTTCTACTCCTTAAGGTTAAGACATACGCGGCGATCGGCCAGGGTTACGAGAAACGTCCGGCCTCCCAATGGTGGGGCTTCCACCAAAGGTTCACGCAATTGCGCTGTTCTTATCCATAGCTGCGATTCGACACCCTTATATACTACCTATTTGATGAAGGCGAAGCAACCGGCGTATGCTTCATTTCAAACGCCAATATTAGTCAAGTCTCTCAAGAATGTTTAATTGTTCTTTTTCAAAACGATGTAACGCTCAATACGGCGAACAACTATCGAAGAAAATATTTAATATTAATTATATTTATTGTAATATTTAAGATAATCATGTCTCTCAACTCAAAATTAATACGGAAAGGGTAAAACAGCAGTCTATGTGTTTGTCTATATGTGTCCGTCCGTTGTAACACTAGTGCGCTGCGTTAGAAGTTCGTTTTGTTTTGATGTGTAAAGAAATCCTTCAGAACCTTAATATTCCCGTTTTCCATAATATAAAATGAATATGTGGAAATATTTTTCGTAATTACGATGCATTTAGTACTTTTGTAGCTTTAAAGCTCCGTTTCATTTTTATATTCCAAAGATTTTTTTTTATTTTGTTATTTAAAATGGATGTTTACATTTTACTAAAGCTATACTAAATCTGTTTATAGCATAATCCTTTCTTTAGTGATTTCAAAAAGAACGCTACTTTGTCGGTCAAATGAACTTTTATGTGTCAATAGGCCTAATGAACCATAAAGTAAACACTTGGGTTTGTTTTTCGTTTCTGTAATGCAGAGACATTAACGGTTCAGAAAGACCGAAAGTTAAATACACTTTAAAATAATCAGGTTTAGATTTTAAAATTAAGTAAAGCATCATGGCGGAAATCTGTGCCGCGTTTAGCAGAGCTCAGCGCTGTTAGCAGTGTCCTACAGGATGGAATTTGGTTTTTGAATTGTGACGTCACGCTGCTCAGCGCTGAGGCAGCGTAGTCATCAAAGAAAATAGTCGGGTTTTTGGATCTTGTGTCTGTATGTGTCCGTCCGTTGTTACAGTAGTGCGCTGCGTTAGAAGTTCGTTTTGTTTTGATGTGTAAAGAAATCCAACACAACGATAATATTCCCTTTATCCTTAAGTGAATATGTGGAAATATTTTTCGTAATTATGATGCATTTAGTACTTTTGTAGCTTTAAAGCTCTATTTCATTTTGATATTCCAAAGAATATTTTTAATATTATTATTTAAAATGGATGTTTATATATTACTTAAGCTATACTACATCTGTTTATAGCATAATCCTTTCTAAAGTCACAGTGAATACAAGCACAACGCTGCTATGTTGGTCAAATGAACTTTTATTTGTCAATAGGCCTAGTGAACCATAAAGTAAACGTTTGGGTTTGGTTTTCGTTTCTGTATGCAGAGACATTAACGGTTCAGAGTGAGCCGAAAGTTAAATACACTTTTAAATAATTAGGCTTAGATTTTATAATCATGGTGGAAATCTGGGCCGCGTTCAGCAGAGCCCAGCGCTCGTTTCTGTATGCAGAGACATTAACGGTTCAGAGTGAGCCGAAAGTTAAATACACTTTTAAATAATTAGGCTTAGATTTTATAATCATGGTGGAAATCTGGGCCGCGTTCAGCAGAGCCCAGCGCTGCTGAACGCGGCCCAGGGATTTTGTTTTTGAATTTTGACGTCACGGTGCTCAGCGCTGAGCTAGCGCGGTCTTCAAAGAAAATAGTCGGCTTTTTGGATAACGTGACGTAAAACGCGTAGTTCTCAGCTTGGCGAAAAAAACCATGGAGGAATTAATACAAATAGCTCTATGGGACTATAGCTATTTAATTGGCGTGAAACCAGTTGATCACGCGAGAATTTTAAGAGATATGTTAGTTGCTAATTTTAATTATAAAAGTTGTTATCTATCTCTATAAATATGTTATCCTACAATTTTTGTTAAGCCTTGGTACCTTGCACGCTTTATTGCGCTAGCGTCATTTATAAAACGCCGATGACCCGTTTTTCCCCCATCGGATGATTTTAATGTGTACAAGACAAGTATATCATTATTGGATGTAAAATGTCGTCTGATTTACAGTAAATTTGCTATGCTTTGTATACTGCTTTAATATTTCATAAATTTTAACTTAAGAAACATTTTCATATATGGGTAAATAAGTTTGTAAGTAGTCGTGTTGACTCGGAGAGGTAATATTTTGGTTTTCCCAACTTGTTGTCTGTGTGTGTCCGTCCGTTGTTACACTAGCGCGCTACGTTAGCAGTTCGCTTTGCTTTGATGTGTAAAGAAATCCTACAGAACCTTAATATTCACTTTTTCCATAATATAAAGTGAATAAGTGGAAATATTTTTCGTAACTACGATGCATTTAGTACTTTTGTAGCTTTAAAGCTCTGTTTCATTTTGATATTCCAAGGATATTTTTTAAGATTATTATTTGAAATTGCTGTTTATATATTACTTAAGCTATACTACATCTGTATATAGAATAATCCTTGTTTTAAAGATTTCAAGAAGGAAGCTTAGGTCTGGACTCAATCGGGTACATCATGTATTATCCGCAATAGGCTTAGGGAACCAAAGAGTTAATAATTGAGACCTGAGGGGAACTAAACTGTGGGTTTTTATTTCCGTGTCTGTAATGAAGGGACATTAACGGCTCATAGTGAGCCGAAAGTTAATTACACGTTCAAAAAATAAGGTTCAGATTTAATAATAGAAGAATGCATCACGGTGGCAATTAGATCAGTGAAAGGGCTAATCGTTATCGGGTTATAGCTTAGAAGTTTTCGTTCTTATTATGGTGCGTATTGACTTTCAGTGCGTCTAACCACAAGTCAGCTTTATTGATATTTAACGTTAACACTTATGTTGGCAAACTAAGAAAATCGTTGAGGTCAAACGAGACAGTAGTGTTTATACTGCTAACCAGTTGTGAATGTAGCTATAAGAATATAGGGTTAACAGTTGAGGCGTAGACAATTGAGCCTTTTCAAACACAAAGGTTATATCTCTCCAAAATCTATACACTTCATTTCCTGTTTTTTCCCATTTACTGATTGAAATGTGTCCAAGACATATCTTTATTGGATGTAAATGTCGTCTGCTTTACTGTATATTCGCTATGCTTGGAATACTGCTTTAATAATTCGTAAATTTTTACTTCAAGAAAGAGAAATAATTCTATATCTAGGTTAATAAGTTTGTAGTAGTAGTCCTCCTCTTGACTCGGAGAGGTAATATTTTGGTTTTTCCAACTTGTTACACTAGTGCAACGCGTTAGCAGTTCGCTTCGTGTAAAGAAGTCCTACAAAACCTTAATATTTTCTTTTTTCATAATTTAAAAGTAATATATAGATATATTTTTCGTAATTTCGATGCCTTTGGTAGTTTTGTAGCTATAAAGATCCGTTTTATTTTGATATTCCTAGAATTTTTTGTATATTATTATTTGAAATAGTTGTTTATATATTACTTAAGCTATACAACATTTGTATATTAACGTTGGAAAACTACATGCTGGTAAGACATAAACGTTTTCAATCTGAATGCGTTCGAAACATAAACGTTATCAATCTAAATGCGTTTGAAACATAAACGTGTTCAATCTAAACGCGTTTGAAACATAAACGTGTTCAATCTAAACGCGTTTGAAACCTAAACGTTTCCAATCTAAACGCGTTTGAAACCTAAACGTTTTCAATCTAAACGCGTTTCAAACATAAACGTTTTCAATCTAAACGCGTTTCAAACATAAACGTTTTCAATCTGAACGCGTTTCAAACATAAACGTTTTCAATCTGAACGCGTTCGAAACATAAACGTTTTCGATCTAAACGCGTTTGAAACATAATCGTTTTCAATCTAAACGCGTTTGAAACTTAAACGTTTTCCAAACAAACGCGTTTGAAACATATACGTTTTCAATCTAAACGCGTTAGAAACATAATCGTTTTCAATCTAAACGCGTTTGAAACATAAACGTTTTCAATCTAAACGTGTTTCAAACATAAACGTTTTCAATCTAATCGCGTTTGAAACAGATACTTTTTCAATCTATGCGCGTTTGAAACGTAAACCTTTCAAACTATACGCGTTTGAAAAATAAAAATTTCAGAACTAAACGCGTATAGGCTGGGCTCGTGTTTAAAAGGGCGTTGCATTTTCCCGTTTAGGAAAACGTTTAGAATCTAAACATCGTTTTTTCTGTGTAGCAACAAACTAGTCTTTCCTGATCTAGGGTCTAGTAGCAAGAAATTAGTCTTTCTGATCTAGGATTTAGAAGCAACAAAATAGATTTCTGTGATCCATGATAGGATCTACTAGCAACAAAATAGTATTTTCTGATTTAGGATATAGTAGCAACAAAATAGTCTTTTCTGATCTAGGATCTACTAGCAACAAAAGTATTTTCTCATCTAGGATCTATTAGCATCAAAATAGTCTTTTCTGGTCTAGGATCTAGTAGCAACAAATTATTCTTTCTGATCTAGGATATTCTAACAACGAAATGGTCTTTTCTAAATAAAAAGAGAGCTATGAAGCCCTATTGAGCGAATCCGTCCGTGGTACTAGCCCTCCAATAGAAGTTAATATCCCCCTGTCGTAACTTACCCAGGAACCTTTAAAAACATAATTGCTTGTATCTTTTATTTTACAATATATGGATGTATGGTTGAAATTGAAATATTATTTTTACGCACTTTCTAAAAAACAAAAAACATATCGGCTGGAACTTCCCATTAAAAATTCATCCAAGATTTTTGGCCCCTTTTGCAACATTTTATTTCTCTGATTTCTTGCACCTCCTCCAAGTAGGCCTATATCCCTATTCCATGTAGCACTGGCGCAAATTGAAGGGGCGGTTGTTTAAAGCTTAAAGATGCTGGCAATCAATCACTAAAACATCGATGAATAATTCAAAAGCGAAACTAGTCGAGAGGGTAAGTTGTCAAATCAAGGCGGGTGTAAACTTAACACCTTCAGTATACCTACTTTCAAAAAAGTGTCTTCCAAGCCGAGATGGGTGGAAGTCCTAAAGACTTTATTCTAGAAATTCGTTCCAAGTACTTAACTGATGAGTGGGGTGGAATAGTTTAACCCTGGCAAATACCAGTCGGGATAAAAAACATATGTTGTTACCTCACGCTGCTAACTCCTTAAAGGATAAGCCTCAAGCTAACTATAAAAGTATTAGTGTACATTTCTCCTAAAACCGTGGAAGACTTACTGTTCGTTGAAGAATTTTTTAACGGAATCCATATGAAAAATGTACTGGAAATTAAAATTCAATAACGGTATAAGGCTACTCCTGACTCCATCAGGTGGGAGACATCAAAATACTGGACTGATCTTCGGAACCACGCGTGCCTGCACACTGCACAGTTTCACGTATAGGTTTTATGAAAGTGAATCCTTTGATTACAACATTTCACCATTTTCTATTAACCAACATAAGAACTATTATCAAAGTGAAGTTATATAAAACCATGTAAAAAAGACTTATTTTTTCGGATATTCCTGCAAACATATCACTGACTGTTTCGGAAAAACAATAAATTGACATCGGTGTATGTATTGTGATGTAGATATTATTGTTACCTTTATTATTACGAACCCATATTTTGAGAAGAGTTTCCTCTAGGGACTTGTTTTTATGTATTTACCAATATTTAAAATTTTAAGCAATTAAATTTAAAGGAACCTGATAAGTTAAACAGGTTAAACTGAAATTAAATATTATTTTATCTGACGTTCGAAATTTATTCATGTGATATAAGGGGACATTCAGATTAATATAGACATAATTAATAGCTAAAATAACAGATATGGCATATTTCCATGGGGGCCCACACTCACTGATAGCCTGACCGCCAACGGCGAGGATTTGTTCCCCTTTCACTTCTCCCAAAGATGATGAGCGCTTATTTCTTCCGAGGCTGTAGGTGGCTTACGTAAACACAAGGGCTTAAGTTCAGGAATTCTTGGGGAAACCCTAATAATAATATCGAGTGGATGATGTTCAGTCTCACAAGGTTTCTACCAAGAACTCGCATAGTATGTGAGAACGTTCAAATTTATTACTCAGCTTCTATATTTTATTTTAAATAATCTCTATTCCCTGAAATGCACTCGATGGGAGTTCATGGAAATCTAACATGGCAATAGACCCTTTCCAAAGCCGGGGTAAAACAGAGTCTGGTCTTGGCCCACAGAACATTGTTACACGTAGTTATTGAAGGCCTACACCGTAGGTAATTTCTGTACTGCCCTCGCGATTTTAACCATTTACCTGTGGAAAATTTTGGTAACCGTCGGTCACCTCTCTCTCCTTCTTGAAGTCCAAGAAGAGGGTGGCTAGAAGACGGCCGAGGAAACATTGGATATTTTTGGGAAGAGCTGTTTTTGCCATGGGATACGATAATGTAAAGACAGACCCTTGTGAAACGGTTCTGTTCATACGATCTCAAGGCTTACTATTGAATTGGACCGGCATTTCTCAAGTTTATGTGGCCCTCTACATAAATTTATAATGCATAGGGTAATTCCACTGTATAGGATATAGACTTAGGTCTTGTACAACCTTAGCGCACTGGAAACCACACGGAGTATTGCAAAACTGATTTTTGCCCTTGTTTCCCACGAAACTTTGATACACTCTATTTGACGAAATGACACTAAAAACAGTTAATACAAGTTACAGTTCAAAGTGATCTGGTACTAGAATATGATTTCTGAATTAGTTTTTGTAGATGTGAGATGAAATTTGTCCAATTATCTATTTAAAGAGTATAATTAACTCAGCTATTTTTCGAAGGATGTCGTTCATTGAAAGTTGTTGCAAACTTTAGAGAATTTAAATCTATAATCATGAGATATTTTTTATTGCGATATACTGTATATGAGGCAATATTGAAGTTTGGTGTTCACATCTGGGTATATCTTGAACTTCAATTCTCGGATTTCTGCTCGTACTTCAATTTTTCGAGAAGAGTAATGGTGAGCTACTTTGAGATTCCCATTGACTTTCCCGTTAGGTCCTCGTGTCTCGATTTATATTTGCTTTGAAAGAACCCGAAAAATCTCAAGACGTCGAGTGTCAGTAAATATTCAAGAAGCCTCGCCTCTTCTGCAGCTCTGTTTGAATTTTGAGTGATTTTATGGCTTTTTGTTAAAAAAAAGATTTGTTTGCACGCCAGGAGGCAATAATGGGATTAACAATTTAACACCCGCTTGTATTGGGCGATTTTACAGTTAAGTGGTATTATATGCTTATTTTACTTTGTGGCTAGTTTTAAGATTTTCACTCTATTATCACAGTACATTCTTTGGTCATTGAGGTAGTGTTTTGAGCACCGTTTTAATAAAGTATTGCCAATTCAGTTTTCAGGTTTATCCTTGTCGACCGAGTACGTAAACAAGTCCAATAAACAATTTTGTCCTTTTACCCCATGCAAAAACGCAATTTTCATAAACACATCAAACGACAAATAACTACTTTAAAATATCTCACATTGACAATGGGGTCGATATTTTCTACTAAATCTAGCTACAACCAGCGGAACCTCATGAAGGTACGCAGTTTTTCATTCCAGCGTTTTCCTCTCACAAAAATACGAGTCCGAACGAATAACAACAACTCGACGAAGAATCTATTGTCCGAATTCGCAATACCCCTTCTTAAGGTGGACCCAATTCCATTTAAAGCTGATACAAACACTCTATATTCAGTTTATTGAAGTGGGAAACGCATTCTTACAATTTGAACAAGTGACAATAACTTTGTAAAAGGACCCACATCGTCTGGTATATACGAATTCGTCAATTTTGAACTAATGAACTATTCGATTTTAAGAAAATACTTAAAAGGATAAGATGGGCTAGAATTTTTTTCTTTTAATCAAAAGAGTCCATAAAATAATGAATAAATCGAGGCCATTATTCTATCTACAATATTAAATATTATGAAAGTTTCCACAATTGACACTACGCGTTAGGCTTTTCCACAAAGCACTGGGGAGCGCCTCTATTGAATGAGTAGTACGACCTGACGGTATAAGAGGAAGTTAAATTCAGTTAGGCCATCAATATTGATTTTTTGAGTATTTATTTTCGCTGTAATAAATAACATGATTCCTATCACATCAAAATATGTGATTGTTATTTCTCAAAGCCTGATTGATTACGATCGTAAGCATTATTTCGTTCATTTTCTTCACTCAAAAAGATAATGTTATGCGGTGCCTGTTAACATAAGGTCAAAAGATATGTTCCCTAAGTTTGTCATTGGCTACTGAGAACTTGTCATGAAGTGACGTAGGTGAAATGTCATAGATTCTCGTAAAGCAACCCCTGGTGAGGCGCTGTCAAATTAGTACATGCAAAATAGGAAGATGGACTGCAAAACCGAGTGAAGTCAATTCTCGCGTCGTTCTCGAACTAGGTCTCAGTAAGTCTCCAGCAATACGAACGAAGTATAGGAAGTGCCATACTTATAGAACACATTTTATAAACTTATGCTGTTTAATATATCTATAATGTGACTACTTCTACAATATAATAACACCGTGGTCTCTATCAGTAAATTATTTTTTTGATGCAGATGTCAGGGGGTCCCTGTATATACGTTCATGAAAAAAGCATTTCTGCTCTTCATCTTGCTTATCACATAATGTCTCAATTCGAGTGGGTATAATTCAAAGAAATCACATTTATATAAAGGTAGAACTAAATGGCACTCTCCCTTACGGTAACTTATAAATAAAAATTCGGATGGACTCGACATTCTCCCCTCGATGTGTGGTCTGGCATACTGAGATTCCAACTTCTGTGTAATAAGAAAAGAGTCTAATGCCTAAATGCGCGCTCATTACGAATTTTAAATCATCTACAGATGAAACGTCGGTTCATCATAAAGCGATGAACAACGCAAAGCACGTTTTCAGGTTATCCAAAAAACATTTTTGAGGTAGTTATTGCATTTATCACAATTGTAGAAAGAAGAATGTAATAATGATAATTGTGAAGGAAAGAAGAAAGCTCCTCAAAATCGTTCAAAAGTGCATGTACGAGAATAATTTGATTGTATACCAAAATCCCCCCAGCCAAAATCCCCCCGGCCAAAATCCCCCCAAATCATAAGTAACGGACAAAATCCCCCCAATGTAGGACAAAATCCCCCCAAATCATTATAACAAGACAAAATCCCCCGCAAATCAATATAACAAGACAAAATCCCCCCAAATCATTATAACAGGACAAAATCCCCCCAAATCATTATAACAAGACAAAATCCCCCCTAATAATTATAACAAGACGTAACATTGTTAAATGATTTATAAAATATTACTAGCCTAACCAAACCTAACCTAACATAACAGTAACGTTTTGGAAAAGGCGTAACATTGTTAAATGATTTGTAAAATACTACTAAAACAGTAATGTTTTGGAAAAGGCATATTATTTGATAAGTCAATGATGCTAAACATTTATATTTTGGAAAAGGCCTAACATTGTTAAATGATTTATAAAATATTATTTGAGAAGTCGGTAGGATTTCGGTATGAGGTCAAAAATCATTTTAGAGCAAAATCAAGCACACCATTCGATAGAGCGTAAAATTTAGATCTAAAATATTCCCCGCTTTTTTCAAATTTCCAAAAAAAAACCAAAAACATTTTTTGCAGTATAGGTGAACAAGGTCAAAAACAGTGTGGAAAACATCAGAGGGCCAATAATTTGGCACCTTTTCCAACCTAACCTAACCTAACCTAACCTAACCTGACCTAACCAAACCTTACTAAACCTAACCTAACCTAACCCAACCCAACGTAACCCAACCTAACCCAACCTAACCTAACCTAACCCAACCTAACCTAACCTAACCTAACCTAACCTGACCTAACCTAACCTAACCTAACCTAACCTAACCTATTCGGCCTCTTAAGTGAAAATGAACCCTAACGTTAAACATCAATATTTTGGAAAAGGTGGCAATTCTTATGGGGGATAAGACTTTTTTTCTTTTTGGAAATTTGAAAAAAGCGGCGGCCATTTTAGATCTAAATTTTACGCTCTATCGAATGGTATGCTTGATTTTGCTCTAAAATGATTTTTGACCTTATTCACTCATACCGAAATTGTACCGAGAACTCAATGAAGCATAACATCAATATTTTGGAAAAGGCGTAACGTTGTTAAATGATTTATAAAATATTACTAACCTAACTTAACCAAACCTAACCTAACCTAACATAACAGTAATGTTTTGGAAAAGGCATATTATTGGGGAAGTCAATGAAGCTAAACATCAATATTTTAGAAAAGGCGTAACATTGTTAAATGATTTATAAAATATCACTAGCCTCACCAAACCTAACCTAACATAACAGTAACGTTTTGGAAAAGGCGTAACATTGTTAAATGATTTTTAAAATATTACTAACCTAACTTAACCAAACCTAACCTAACATAACAGTAATGATTTGGAAAAGGCATATTATTTGAGAAGTCAATGAAGCTAAACATCAAAATTTTGGAAAAGGCGTAACATTGTTAAATGATTTATAAAATATTACTAACCTAACCTAACCTATCCTAACCTAACCTAACCTATCCTAACCAAACCTAACCTATCCTAACCAAACCTAACCTATCCTAACCAAACCTAACCGTTAAATATCATTTGGAGGGATTTTGTCTTGTTTTAATATTTGGGGGGATTTTGTCTTGTTATAATGATTTGGGGGATTTTGTCTTGTTATAATGATTTGGGGGGATTTTGTCTTGTTATAATGATTTGGGGGGATTTTGTCCTACATTGGGGGGATTTTGTCCGTTACTTATGATTTGGGGGGATTTTGTCCGGGGGGATTTTGGCTGGGGGGATTTTGGGTCACACCCGAATAATTTAGTTTAAGTTTGTTATTGAGTTTAATTTTCTTGAAAGTTTTTCTAGTTTGTATACAATGTCTCATTTGCATTTTGAAAGTCATGAAAACCTGTAAAAAATTTAAACACGTCGGAGATAAGTAATATGATATCTAGCCTTTTTTTACTACGATGATGTTGGCAATTCAGATTCTGATGAGAACTTGCTGCGAGAAGAGATAAAAAGTTAAAAATCTTTTAGGCCTTACCAGGAGTTCATAATAACCCGAAGTACGAAACTTTAAACAGCCCGTAACAACAAAGTTTCGCCGTAAAGCTCAGCGGATTCATACACCGCTTAACTCCCAAAAAAATAGTTACCCCATTTTTCAGCACCCACGCGCATTAACTTAAACTCTTCCGGTTTAGCACTATTTTTATCTTGTGATTTTGGGAGCGAAAATGGTTCACGTCTGCTTCTGTCGGAACGGTGTAAATTAAGCCTTGGCTAAGAAGTTGGCTTTTACTCGGGGTTTCTAGTTTTCTACAAAACATTTAAACGATCGTCAATGATGTTTTGTTGTGATATGTGTGAGTGAGAATTCCATGGTTAAATTAAAAAGGTTTGGACAAATTTATTCCCAGAATCCCAGTATCTTTAATATAAGAATTGCAACGTGTTTCTACGTCCACCATATCGCCATTTTTAATTTTTCCGCCCATCGATAGATGGCGTAAAAATTTATGGGGAGCATAAACGAGAGTTTAACTCCTCCTTCGTTTCGTCTTCGTCACACCGCTTATTGGACGGCGTCGAAAACCCCGCCTTAATTTTCACCCTCACCTGGCAGTCAACTCTACCTTTAGAATATGTATACAGTACGCAAACAGAAGAGAAATTGCAGAGCTCTTCGTAGCCTAGTGGGTAAATCGATCGACTCTTTTTTCCTCGTGGATTGTTTTGAAGCCGAGGGTCGCGCGTTCAAATCTACCTTGAAATTTTGGTTAAAAATTTATATTTATTTTAAGCTATTTAATTCATTTACAAAATATTATTTTAAATTATATAAATTATTTATTTTAAATAATATGAAAAAATAATATTTTAAATAGTAATTTAAAATATAATTTAAATATATATTTTGGAAAATGCCAGGTGTTGATTTCGCTAAAATATACGAGATGTCGCCAGTGTTTCCACTTTGCGGCGAAAAGCTATTTTTTAATTTTATTTCATATTTATTGCTTTATTATAATAGGAGATAGGACTCATAATCTGTGCTTAATTTATACGAGGTGTGGCGGAAAAATTGTAATGGTCCCCTTGGGACCCTTGTTCTTTTCGACGGAGATCCCAGCCAACGGAAGTTTTGGAACGAAAACCTAGGAGTTTAGATACCACTACGATATACTGTAAGGTTGTATCAACAGGCTAATCCTTTCTATGCGCAACGACAGAATCTTGTTGTTCGCGATTTTTACCATTCGCCAGTTTCATACTTCCCCCCCGAAGGGGGGGTTACTATGAACTCCTGGCCTTACGTAACAAAGAAGATTATAACCCTTTTTTATTGCTGCATCGTTAACCTTCAATATGTTACATCGGTTTTCAGTTATAACTTAAATAATCTTTAATCTACAAAAATACAGAAGTTTAAAGGTAAAATAATCTCATTTTTTGCCCAAATGTCCAAACATATTTGTCACAAACGTTAACTCGAAAATAATATTTACTGAAAACCCTTTTCATTGTCGCATCCTTAACCTTTCATTTGTCGCCTCGGTTTACAGTTATAAGTTTGTGTTAAAAAACTTTAATCTGCTAAAAGACAGGAGTTTAAAGGTAAATTAATGTTACTTGAGCCTATTTGGCATCCCGAATGTCCAAATATATTTGTCACAAACGAAAACTCGGAATTAATAGAGAGAGACTCTACTGGAAATAAGGCGAAAGAAAAACTGGAAAAATATTAAGAAAACAATTAAATGTGCTTATTTTATCAATTATTAAATTCTACCTTTAAACATCTTGTTCATTTAATTTTTTTTTCTCAACCATGCACTATAGAGTAGCCCACCCCCGTTGTTCCCCCATTGACTGTCCTATAATCCTGAAAATACTTTTAATGCTCATATATGAGTCGTATTTAGGCGGCCAGTTTTAGGGCGGCCTCTTTGGCCATTAAGATAAAACCCGACGCGCCACCAAAACTCAATATACAAGCTATTACAAGTCAGGATTCCATTAAAGATGACCATATAAAACAATTTCTTTTTTTCTTCTTGTCTCATGCAGTCTCCGTTATGCTCTTACACGACGGACCGTGGGAGGGCAAAATACCCGTAATTTACGATTAAAGCCACGAACTATAGCATGGACTATACTTAACATTTTAACCAGGGTTACGAAACGGCTGATTGCCCTTTTAACGTGGTTTATTGGTCGTATAATGTGGTTAATCGTCCTATCAAAATGTCTACTATTCTGGTATCTACCATAATTTTGGGTGAAATGGTTTCTTAAACTATGTTACGTCTATAGCAATAGCAAGCTGCAACTATTTATCTACTGTAGAGTGTAGACCATATGACACCTTCGTCGTGGACCTTAAAATTGGTATAACGTGAATAAAATTCATATTGTCTAAGTGCGGTGGAACGCGATTTCTTTTCCTAGTTCTAGTCGAAAGCCTAACTTTTGCAGGGCAAAAACGCCGGCCAGGGGATTTTGAAAGTTTTCGGGCGATACATATCAACCACCTTTTGAGATCTGAACAAAGACTATGACTGGAGAGAGGACTAGTAACGATGGGATTAATTTAGCCCTAGGCTTTACCGAAATGCCAGATTTCCGCAAGAGAAGTACTTGCCATAATGCCACTGCGAGCGTTGACTGTTGTTCATATGGCCATTATTATACATTAATTTTAATTAAATTCAAAGAAGTTAATTTAGGAGTAGGACAACCTTGAAGATTTACAATTTCAACACCTCAAAAGGTAACTCGCTAAGCCTAGGTAAAATTCCAGGATTGTTGTTGCGAGTGCATTGGCGGTGTAATTTTGATCACCGCCACTTTTCGCTGACAGGGCGCCAAAAAAACAGAGATTAAGGATTTATTGAGAGACATGTATAATTCAACCCTTTTGAAATAGAGCGGCTTCAATATTCTATCACAATCACTTATTTCCTTTGTATTTCTTTTTAGTTCATGTCTAAATTAAAAAATAAAAAAGATGGCAGCCACAGGCGGTATTCACATAGACGTCGTAAGTGGAAGTGGAGCTTAACCGGACGCTGTTGACTATGCTTTTTTTTAAAAGTACCACCAAAGATGAAAAAACAACTTGTTCACTTTCCCACCAATCACTACCTCTTGTTCTATTTCGTCTACCGTCAAATACAAAATAGTTTCACCTTGCATAACATACGATAAGGATAAAAATGCCTGAAAATCCGCTATCGAAAAAAAATCGGAGCTAGCGATGATGGTTAGCGCGGCAGTGGGTGGTCGCGTTTCAGACAGTCGAAAGGAAAAAATTAAAATTCACAGCCCCATTGGTCAAAGATTCCGACTGATACACCCAAGTATTAGAGTAACCTACTCCTGGGATTTATTTACTCCTGGTTGTTCTGCGAGTATTACACTTCATGTACTTCGTTATGACACTATGGTGGTCTTTCCACGCTATTGCACTGATGATATACACTTTATCAGACCTTGTGGCATGCATTCCAAGTAAGATAACTGTTCCATAATTTCTAGTAGAAAGTGCAAAAAGATTTATAATCAAGTGCAAATTGTGTGGCAAAATTTATATTTGATATTAAGTATAGCGAAATGTGTTTTAAGAAGCTAAAATAATGAGTTATTCTGATGAAGACACGTATAACATATTGGGTCGTTTCACATCTGAAGTGATACTTTTAGTTGAATATATCTTTATTTCAAATTACGGGAAAGTTTAAAATTCTACTTTTGCTACATTTTCAATTAAAAAGCGAATCTCCTAGTGACGTCTACTGACACGCGAATCGAGGTGGTGGTCTTGACAAGTAGACGTGAGAGATCTGACACAAAATCGTGACCTTATCAACTTTCAAGAACGATAAGTGGCGGGCTCTTTAAAAGGACAATGTATTTTACTCTATAGACACGTCAATCATTCCATAATACGGTTTTTCTCGCTCTGAAAAACTGTTTATTGTGTATCCACTCAATAATATAGGTTACGTACAAACGCTCGCCAAACAGTCTCTCACAAAACGTTCCCGTTAAAAAATAGATTTTCATACGATTAGCCTTTCTTTGCCGTTGAATTTCGAGACAACAAAACGATAAGAAAGTTTCACGTCGTTCTAGCTTTGGCAACAGAATATTTTACAACATAGAGCTAAAATATAGCCACGCACTTCATGGTGAAATGAATTTGATACTCAATTAATTTTAATTTCGGTATCATTCTTATTGAAATTTAACGATAGGTTTCAAGGGAGATATGGAGATTGTGTCCATATTTACGTTTCTCCATAAGAAAATAATATATAGCTCCCTATAAGTATGAAAATAAGAAAATAATATATTGCTCTACGAGGCAGATGGCAGCACATAACAATAGCTTACCGATGGATATGGGCGCGCGAAAGGCACACTAGGATGCTTTCATTGCTACTCCATTTTACCTCTTTCTCCATGCCCACATTTTGGAGCGAAAAATACAGTTTAGGGTTAATCTTAGTGTCCTAAATCAAGCACAGCACTGGAGAAGACCCAAAAATTTTCAATGTATAAGCGCGAATCACGGGTTATCAGCGAAAAATATCGGAGATGATCTTTGTAAATATGCTTGTCTAAGAGAGGAAAAAGTTTTTTTCGGATCTAATTATGCTAACATGGATTAAAATCATCGGATTTTTTCAGAGTGTGCAAACCCTTTTATTAACCTTCAAAATTCCTTGTAAATTCTCCGAGAGAGCCGATTATAACAAGGGCTGACTAGAACAAGGGGGTCCTTTAGCTACGGTTCTCGGTCCCAACCTTCCTATTTTTACATATATCAAATATACAGTTTGATCAAATTCGGTAAAAAATGAATTGTGACAACAAAGATTCAAAGAAACAAACAAACCACTTCTTGATTCAAATATATATATATATGAATATTTGATTCTTTATACTAAGAATCCCCAAATTTTAAAGCCAAACGTCTCGTTCTGACACGCGCAGTTTTTCCGTCGATATCACAAGACAGACCTAGGAAGCAATAGTTTAAACACGGCGGTGTGTTGTAGAAGGAGTAGTGACTCGTAGCTTCCCTTCTACTAAAAAAAAGCTAGACATAGGCTCGGCATGAGCGAAAATGGTGCTCGGAACACTAGAACGCTACGTCTGGGCTAGGGTTCTAAATCGGTAAATTACCATGGTAATTTACACGGTAATTTACCATGGTAACTGTAATTTACGATTTTCTCGGGTAAATTACGAAAACGGTAATTACCCTGGTAATTACCGTGGTAATTTACGCTGGTAAATTACCACGATGGTAATTTACCACCGAATTTTAATTTGCTTCACTTTCAAAATGGTCTAAAGGCTCCATATTTTGCTCTACTCGTGCATGCACACTAATTTCTTCCCATATGAATAAGTCTTAAAAGGTCGAACGGCAAGCGTGGGAAAAATTTGATTAAGGAAATGAAATTTGATTTTCTCGTCTATTCTTGTTGTCGAGTTCGTTTGCTTTAGCTGGAAAGCTGAAGTTGTTAGAATTTTCTAGAGATGGGCATGGGCCCATACCGATACCAATATCGGCACCAAAATTTGACTAAACCGATATATCGGTATTTGTTTAAACTGGTATCGGCCCTTCTCTAGAATTTTGTTCTAAAAACGTGAAACAGCAAAAATTCGCAAAATTGGTAAGAAGAAGAAAGTGGATGTTGCTGTTCAAAAGTATTTTGAGCTGCAAACATCAAAACTCGATGTTTAAATAATGTAAGACACTATGCTATAAAAAGAATACCTGTGTTCAAGTGATATTTTCATTATTTAGCTTAAAAACGATCAATATAATTTAATTTTTGAATTTTCGTAAATTACCATGAACGGTAATTTACGCGGTAAATTACGGTGTAATTTACCATTTTCCAAAATTACCGTAATTTTCGAACCCTAGTCTGGGCCCTAGAGGCCTCATCCCTACTCCTTCTACAATACACCTCCATGGTTTAAACCATTTATTGAAACAGTATTGCCATCTATGTGAATTTCAATACTAAATATTAGTGCATTAACTTGAATAAATCAGTTATATTCTGAGCTCTTATTGGTATAAGCAAATGACTAGTATCTTCAAGTTGAAGCTTACATTGAAAATATTATTCTCAATTTAGTTCTTAAAAGATACGCTAGGGTGTTACACATTCGTAACGATGCGATATTTTCCAAATAAAAAACAATCATTAGGCGGCGGAGCTTCATCTCCAGTTGCGAAATGCCCTAGAAATGTCGTAGTGTGGCTTCGGCGCAATGCTCTCCCACTCCGCTTCTACTCTACCGACCGAGGGAGGATTTTAAGGGGATTCTTTTCCTCTGTATCTAGAACGCGTTGTACTGCGGGCTGCCTAACTCGAAAGCGCCTAGCTGGAATAGACCAAAAGCTGATCGCTAACTCTCACGGAAAAGAGAGAATTAACGAATTTTCACGTTTTCTGCCCGCGAAACTGCGAGTCGCGATGGGACGTACTCGGGGTCAGAGGAATAACGATCAATGGACTATGCCATGCTAAAAGTTGAAAAGACTCAGTCCGAACAAAAAAATCAAGCATGGAACGAAAAAAGAGCTCAACCATGCAGCCACCGCCTAGAAAAGTAAGAATTTGCTAGTCAAGTTTTTGAAAACCACGCGAATTTAATAGGAAACCACTTCAAAAATTGATAAATTATAAATGCCTTCTACAGTGGATTTTGCGATAGGAGAAAATTGAATTTTAGGATTTGTCTTTGAAGTTTGAACTGATTTATTTGAAGATATTTTACCGTTCGATACGATACGGTGCTGCTACAGAATACAGAGAAGGGCTAATACGTTCTGAGGTTAAAGGGCTAGAAAGATCCTTTTTTTTTGCAATCGATTAATGCTTTTGATGTTTAAACCCCCCAAAAAAGGAGTCAATAACCCATTAAAGTATATGTTTGATATTAGAAATTAAATAATAATACAGTTATAATTGCAAGAATGATATAGGGTGAATTTTATTCTAAATACGGTTTTCCAAACTGGAAAATGGGATTTCTACTTTTGAAGGCATTGTATAAACGCTTTCATTGGAAAATATACTTAAAAACACATGGATAGTCAGAACGTGATTATATTTCACACGTTAAAATTATACGATGACCAGTATAAAATTTCGAATTTTATAAGGAAATTGCAATTTTATGAAACTATAATTGAGTTTTATCGTTTTTTGCCATAATTATTTATAATTAATTATGCAAGAAATCAGCAGCTTGACTTTTACGTCAACACAGAATTAAATTTCCATGTAACTTTATTATTAAAGAGAAAATAGCAATAGGTGTAAGACCAAAACAATAAATATAGCAAATGAAAATTTGTTTTGTGACGAAAATTCGATTTGTTGGTTATAATTATAATATCGTTAGACAATAACAGCACACATGAAATGTGCCTGCCTAAAAGTAGTCAGTACCGGACCTAGGCTTAACTAATTTTTGAGAGTGACCTCGGGTTTGCGAATGAGAATGGCGGGTGAAGAATACTGAGAAGTCCAAGTCTATCTTATGGTGAAAATAATCACATAAATGGCGTTGATTATTAATTCTGTTCCGGCAAAGAAATACTAGAGATTGAAGAATACTTGTTAGAGCTTTTAGTATCCCTTTACGGTCTTAACAGACTAAGTAGAATATTGTTATCCAAAACATGATCCTATGGGTATGATCTACATTCTAAATAAAAGATCATAGCAATGACATAATACGAGGCTAGACGGAGCCCCTATACTCTTCATTTCTGTCGTTCAAGCGATTCAAATTCCATCTAGCGTTGCTTCCTGGCATCACAATGTATAGCCAGTATGGACACCTTGCACATGTTACTTTCAACCTCGTCTGTAATGTTCAGTATGGCGCCAAACTTGACTGTTTTAAACATCTGATGAGATTATAATTAATCTCACTGATAAAAATTAATAACGTATTTTCAATAGATAATTGTGATATTAATTTTCGGACGTAATGAAATTCTACACATACCATAAATATACGTTCTTTCATAACACGCACCATATTAAAGAAACATCGTTATTAAGTGAAGAGTTACAACCTTTTAAGTTGCACAGATTCCAAGAAAATTAATATCACCTTTAGAAAAAAGGTTATTAATTAGGAAAATAAAAATAACAGAATTATTAGTTTGCTCCATCATTTTATTTATCTCAACAACAAAACCTCTCGAGAAACCCTTTTTCAGTGTAAATTTCCTGGCAACGTTATCTGGTTGGTGCCTAAAATATAACATCTAAGTGTTTTACGATAATTCCACTGAGAAAGTAGGTTTAATAAGGAATAGAAAGTAGCCCCGCAAAATCGGTTTTCTAATATTAATTTCAAACATTAGCTCAGGGCAGAAAGAATTGCAAATTTTCTGTTGCATGTAATGAGAGTCTTACTATTTCTTTTCCACCATTTTCTTTGATAACAACAAGGTAAATTGCAATCTTTGAGCTGATAAGGACGCTAATTAAAATAATTCATTTTGAGTAATTAACTAGTGAAGTTGATATATTATGAAAAGCCCGAAAAGCCGTTTATAAAAATAAACAAGACATATTCGAATGCTTCAAGAACGGTTACCTAACCTATAAACCCTTTGTAGTAAAATTGAGTTGAATTTAACTAGTGCCTTAATCATCATTTGATTTTTCGTTAGTCACTGTATGTATCTTAATCGTAATAAGCCTAACGTTTATTTATGGTAACAACTACATTAAATAATTAGTAAACACTAAGAAGCATATAGCCAATCAGCCGATTCATTAACATGTATGCACATACGTAGAAATATAATTAACCCCCTCTCCCTTTTTATAAAAACATTGTTTTGGTTCTTGTGCAAAATGCTCTTAACATCGTCCATGGAGTCCAATACGAATGAAATCTCCCTAGTTAATTGCTCCACGCATGAGGTTATGAGTTAAATCAGAAGGGGATAATAGAAGAAGGATGACACTCTTAATCCTCTTAATTCTTATGTTCTTGTATAACATGATTCTTCTCCGACTCACCCTATTTGTTTGCTCTCCCGCTGATCAATCTTCAGATGGGCATCGCACAGTGGGGTGAATTCTTTAACTGTTTGGTACTAAATCCTCAGAAATCAAACTCAAATCTCGTCTTGAAGTGGGAGAAAAATGCACAAGAGCACCTTGGCAAACAGTTAAGCGCTAATAGAGGAATGATGAGGGAACTATTTATCGCGTATGTGAATCGGTTTAGTAACTTTGATGTTGGGAAGAATTATGTTAAAATTGCCACGCTTTTTTGTACACTTCTCTCGAAATGAAGTATTTTATACTTCTCACTAAATATATAATTGCGTTATCGCCTTATTAGTAAGCCCACTCACTATCCTGTTATCGATAATAACGTTTTATCTTTGTAGACCTTTACACTCTCTAAAACCGTGTTAAACGTTTGCTTCTACTCATACACACCTTGCTTTAACAATTATAGTTTTAGTGCAGTATTAACCCTCTGAGTTTGAAGTTGCGCTGCGTTTCGCGCTAATAGTTTACTTTCATCTATAACGGTAGCGGCGGAAGTATAACCAATTTAAGAGAGCTTACCCTAGTTATTTTTAGATATGGTTTTAAATTAAACTTTGACCTTTTCCAAGAACTTTTTATATCGGCGTCCTTTTGGTACTCGTGTATACAAGCTAAAATCTGAATTTTTCGAAATGCCACCAGCTGGAACTAAAATTGTATGTGTTTTTTATTTATCAGCAGTACACATATTGAAATATTAAAGTTGTGACTTTTATTTTGTAATTTACGTTTTTGTTTATAAAATTTATTGAGATATTTTAGAGTGGTAGAGTTTAGGACTTTATTTTCAGAATTTCTTATGTGTGATATTGTTTGATATCCATGTTTATCAGAGGTTTAGTACAAGACGCGTGAGAAACTAGCCTAATCAGTATAAAATCGTGTGTCCAAGTGATGTCATATAGTGAAAAGGTGCAAATAGCGTTTGTGAGGTAAAACTTAGTAATTTTCGTCACCTGTTAACGTTTTTACAATTTACAAAAGAACCCTATGTTGTTTCAGAATTTCTAATATAGGTTCTATAACATGCTTTGAAATCTATACCTCGCACCAATAAAGAGCTTCTAGCCCTGTGATATCATATTTTTGACTGGGCCATCAGTAAAGTCGTTAGGCCAAGAACTTTCATGATGTTTTTTTCGACTTTACTATATTTACAAGATTTGTGATTAGCACTTGACTATGAAAAACAGTTTCTCTTAAATTATAATTTATAAGTCTGTATGGCTTTCAGTTGCAGAGTTTCTTACACCGAGACCCTTAAGTACCGTTATTAACCTTATTTCATTCGGTTTGTTTGAAGAACTGGAACAATAAGCAATCCTTAACTTCTGTTCATATATTTCTGTTGTTACGTGAATACGAGCCCTTTCTTTTAAAGTCATAAACAAAGATGAACAATTTTTTCCGAATGATTGTCCTTCAATTTAATGATATTTTTAAAAGAGATTACGACAAGTGTAAGCGTGTTTCAAGCTTTGCACACCTGTGTACTCGTAAAATAAAATATGAAAACGAATTGACATAAATCTTATTGATATTGTGAAGGTTGCTCTTTTAATTTCTTATTTTAAAATATGGTCCTCGGCTTCCTTATCATTTATTTCACTGATAATTTAGCTGTAAAATTTAGCATTTTTATTTTTCTACTTTCAGGCTAAAATCACCACTAGCTTGCGGAATACTCAAAACGACCAGCTGACAAAACTGCAATACAAACATCAAGTTGACATTGACCTACTGGACGATATAAGGTGAGACATATCAAAAATTATACCTGGGATATATGTCAACTGTAGGTGCGGCGTATCATTTGGTACGCGTGTAGTAATATTACATCTACATTAACTTGTTAACAACACTGTTGGTATAAGGTAAATGTGCCTGTACTGTGTATGGAAATTAGACTGAGGATAATAATGACTATATGTCTAAAGAGTTAGTATATAATTCATACTATGACGAATTATGCTTGCCCAGGAACAGGTTCTTTGATCTTAAATAGTTACCCTTAAATTATGGCGTCAACTGTTTGGTCCATTTACTTAGTTATGATAATCGGTGTACACAGCTGCACCTTTGACTTTACTAAAGGGGTTAAGCGCAATTTTTATATGCCATGCCATTGACAGTGCTAAACAAATTAAGCGTAATACGTAATCGGTGTACAGGGACTAGGAGCGTGAAAGTAAAACCCGTTAAGAAATTCCCAAAAATCGATATATTTATTCGATTGAATCCAAAGATATACGACCATGGAGGAGTTGAAAAGGAGTCGTACTGTCGGGTGAATTTGTTTTCAAAAAGAAAGGTTCCTACTTTGCCACTTGGGTTACTGACATTTGGATTTTGAGCCTTTTCTTCAAAACCAAATGTACTATTTTCAAGAATATCTCGTTTAATTTCGCAAATACAGCCAAGATTCTCACGAGAACGCTGTTCGTACTGCGAATTTGCGGTAACTCCGATGCCGTTTACCATGTAGTTAGCGATAACCGATAACCAAGTTTTCACTTTCTTTCTTAATAAAAAGAGCGTATAATGCAACTCCATTTTTAAGGTACGACAGAGAAAGGATACTAAAAACCTTATCTTTACGCAAATAATACTAAAGTTTTAAAATGTTATAATCGAGGCTCTTACAAAATATTAATCGTGATTGAAGTATTCTTATGGGCGAAAATTCGTACGTTTAAAAAAAATGTCCCAGCGTTTATGTTCCCAATGGAAATAAGTTGCTTGGATTTTTCTGGAAAAAAAAAGTTGCTTACAGATTATTGATTTGTCGAGCGTATGCATTTTATGCAATATTATGAAGGTACGGTTCACAGGCTGCCGCTAAAAACCTACCTCTACTTCGAAGGCTTCTTATGAGTTGGATCCAGTAACATTGTTACATCGTTGTATATAACACGCTCTGTTAGAAAAAAAAGTTACAGCGATACGCATTTTGAAACTCGGATGGAAAATTTTACATCCATTCTATGTTCCACAGCACAAACGAAAACACGTTTTTATAAAATTTCCAGTTCTGTAACATAAAAAATTGACAGAAAGTGTGTGGCCCGTCTATTCAAAACCAAAAGGGTTAATTGGGGCCTGGGTCTATTAAAGCAGGATGTGAATGTGATAGCATCCCGCGTTCAAATGAACGTTAGTTACTATGAAAAGTAATGGTAAAATATTTGTGGTTCGATTCAGTTCAGCTGTTTGCTACGCCATATAAGAGAATTTTTAGATAAGTAAAATAACTATACCGTTTTAGTCAAAAGTATAAATGACGCATAAATTCAACTAATTTAGAAGTTAATTTATCAGTATTTCATCCTCTTGTTACTGAAGTGGCTTAGATGCGCTTTTCCAATTGTTTGTCCTTGGGTGCCTTAACAAGTTGCGCGTTTCCTTCAGTGAATGTATAACATTCGAGTCATGTCCTGCTTTTATTGGTCCATGATTGGCTTAGTATTTTGCTATCTCTAGCGCGTAAAGTCATGTCTACCTTTTGGAATATTTGATTGAATACTCCCATTGACTTGTCATACATGAGGAATCTTAGACATGTTGACACTCCAACTTGATTCCAACTGTAAGAGTGTTAGTGAACTCAGTTTATTTTTCTGAGAGTCTAGAGATTTGATAGCAGAGGACGTGTAAATTGAATTCGAAATTCACCTTATGTCATACAACTACGGCAAAAATCAATATGTAACATCACCATATATCGACAGGACGCGTTATACCAGACGTTGACGTTGTCTTGGTTTGTTTTTTTCTCTTCAAAAGTCTCTAACTACAAGCTAAGCATGTGGGATTATTGATCAAAGGTTATAAGGCTAGCCCTCTATCTAGGACTAAAGACGTTAGAAACTATGGTTGTCCTTTAAAGTGATTTAGGGTTAAATTGTTCATTATCATGCTGAAAAGTATCTACGTCAATAAATCCTCATTTTTCTAATCCAATTGTAAATCGAAAATCAAATTTTCCTCTTTCGTTTTTCGAGAATCGATTCAAAGACTAGGTATTGGATATAATATTTGTTAGTTAGACTTAGTATTCCCTGAGCCAGAACCCATATAAATCCTAAGAAAGATCAAAGATAGAATTAAACTGTAGTGCCATGACCTCGGGAGTTTTTCTCCCACCATTACCCGTTCAGTCACCGCCATATTGGCAAACTTACAACGACCATGTGCAAAAAGTATGAGGTCATGGAACCCTATTCATACGTATGTTATTACGTCATATATGGGGTTTTGATTAAACTTAACGCATAGTAGAGAATATGCTGATATTTAACTATTCCACGGCTCAAATGGTATTATCATGGATATTTAACTATTCCACGGCTCAAATGGTATTATCATGGATATTTAAAAATACCACTTATTATGGATTCTCATCTTTGACCTTCTACAAAGAATTTCGCTTAGGTGGCGTGAGTTAGAAGTTTCGATTTTTACCTCTCCAAGTGACGATGACGTCACGGAGAGGTATTACACTGGACTTGTCTGTGTGTCTGTCACCACGTTCGCAGTAGGCAAATCGGAGGAAACGTGTTCGCAGAAAGCAATTTCTCGCTTATTACCTAACGATGGGAGTACGCCACGATCGGCTAGGGTTACGATAAAAGTCTATCCTCCCATTGGCAGGGCTTCCACCAAAGGTTCACGCAATTCCTGATTTTCTTATCATTTATTGTGAATCAATCGCCTAATATACCATAAATTTCCAAAATAAAAATTAATGAGGCACGCCTGAATTCAAACTTCAACAATAGCTATGTTTAAAATGATTTTAGGAATAAAGTTTCTTAAAACGATTTAACTAGAATTAAGTTAAATTAATTACGATTAAAATAATTAATATCAATTATATTTATTTAATTATACATGGAAAACCTCTTAATTGCGTGTAGACAGGAAGGGGTTGATTTTGGTTTCGCAACTTGTTTTCACTGCGCATGGGCGAAATTTAAAACTCACGCAACACTCAGAAATCTCTGCAGAGCGTTAATTTCCTATCCCCACTAGACCTAACTACCTTCGACTCACTTTACAGGCACGTCACAACTCCTTTGTTTACGTTACATTTAAAGGCCCGCTTTAGGACCAAGTTGGGAATTCATAATACGTAATATGATGTTATTGAAGAAACCTAGTATTTTATCACGTATTGCTAAGACAAAATTGCTACATTTCATCAGTTAATTTTCATTAACACCCCGAGATCCAATCGAACCCCAAGATCACATTTAATAGTGTTTTCCAACAGTAAAGAAGATTGATTTCGCAACTTCCTGTTGTCCCTAAGGATTTCAATTTGTCTGTGCTAGCTTTGCTCAAGAATATTATAAAGCCAAAGCAACTTCACCTTCTTAGGTCATGAGCTTTTTGAACTACTGAGGCTTCTCTTGTGTTGAACGTTAGAGAACGTTTAACGATGCGCTAATCCTCTACCATTATTATAAGCCTATCAAATATCCTGTCGTAGGGCATTTTCCGTCAGCCTTTATGTAGATATATATTTTTTTCAGCTTGGTCTTTTTCATTCCTACCTACAGAAGATTAGTGAAGTAATTTGCGAATGCGGTTTCCGCCCTAATTGGATTTTTCATAGGTCATTACTCATTAGTTTAGTTTTTTTTTTTTCGTTTTGCTTGGAAATTCTAATGTTAAGCCATTTTTCGTTGTTGCTTGGATTAGGTCTGTTGTATTTCTAGAGTTTTGGAGTATAATTTGAAAAAGCTAATTATTCCTTCATCCTAAAATTTTCAATTAGAGAATCCTGCAGAATCTATATTCAGCTATAGTTTTTCTTTATTTCTTATTGGCCTTGTTATTATTGATTTTACTAACTAAATCACGATAAATCCATTGAATTATGGTTAAGTATTAAAAACCAAGATTTAAAATAACTTTAGTTCAACTAATCTAACTCGGAGATATGACCGAAAACCGTCCACTATTGAACATTTTAGATTTCGGTTCGGTTTTTGTGAAATAATTTTTTTCTTTGCGTACTTCAATGTAATAATTTATCTGCTATTCATATTATAAATCCAAGGACCTGCATTCGCCATACTTACCGTTAAGCATGTTTTAAACGACAAATGGATTTCTCGTAACAGATAGTTTAGCTCAAACAGTTTTTTCCGTCTTTTTGCTTGTTTGTTCGCTTAAAGTGCTCGTGAAAACCTGGACATAGCAAAGAATAATCGTGAAATGCCTCATGAAATTTGAATTCTTTTTTTTTTTATAATTATTCTCTATGAGAATTTTTAGACTGTAGAATTTGAACTATGTAACTAATGGGGTAAACATGGCTTTACTTAGTGTTATTATTTCTACTCGAAAAGACCTGAAGGCTGCCAACAGCCTGAAAAGACGCCTCTTGCTCGAATTTTTGCCCGAAAACTTAAAGCATAGAGCGGCTCCAGTGGATCCCCTACAAGATGACTTTCCTTACGAACTCCAGTTTTGGCTCAGCAAAGCTAGAGGCATTTGTGGGCGGGATTTACACGTGCATGTATAAATCCCGCCCACTAGCCTTTGCCAAGCCAAACCCGGACTTCAGGAGGAAAGTCCCCTTGTAGGGGATCCACTGGAACCGCGCTATGCTTTAATTGGTTAAATAGAAATATATTAGAGCCGGTTAGGACTTCTGCATTCATATTTCGGCAAGAAAGTTCCAGTTTCCAAGCTAAAAATCAAGATGATATTATTTCACGGAATATACAGTTTGGCCTCTTTTATTCAGAGGATCAAGTTTTTGTAAGAGATCTTCACTTTATCCGCCCTTAAAGGTCCATTCAGACTTAAGCAAAATCTTACGTTCCCGTCGGTAGTTTCGTTAATTTCGTTTCGGTCGCGTCGGTATGTTCGTTTCGGTCGCGTCGGCAAGTTCGTTTCACTGCTTTGACGTAAGAGCAGACGACTTTAAACGAGTCGCATATATCGTGATATTTGAGCTTTTGAATACTAAAATAACCGAATCCAAATTGAAAAACACCGCCAAGATTCCTAAAACTTCTCCTTGGAATCTTTAACAGGCCTTTCTGCTTGAATTAAAGGGTAGGAAGTGTAGAAACCGTCACCTCTGATGTCATTCATGACCCGTTTTATCTCAGAAATCACATGATATCTTCCTGCGCCGCGACTCTCCGACCTATGCGCACCGAAATCTAATATCAACATCACTAGAGTTATCCAAAAGGTCAGAATCCATAAGCAAAGGCTTAGAGTTTGAATGCCCAAAGAAACGCGCGGAAAGAGAAAATGGCGATTTAACAAAGTCTTAAGCCCTTCCTCTTACCTTAAATCAGAAATAGTACGGGGTATAGTGGATATTTTCAATCTAAACCCGAGAATCTGTTACGTAGTCGATGACGCGTGTGAATAGTCAAATTAAACGAGCAAAGCGACTTCACCTATGTCAACGTAAGATTTTAGTCGAGTCTGAATGGGCCTTAATTGAACTACCCACCAAAACTTCAAGTATGTACGTACCAAAATTTCGCGAGTCTTAAATATTTACTTAACGTCAAGAGGCTCAGTCTTTACTCGTATACCTGTGTTCATGGTACGTGTTTCTTAGCTAGTCAAAATAGGAGGCTTGAAATTTCCCATCCATTAGGCTAGAAAATTGACTTTCCCATATAGAATTTCCTCCAGAGCGTATTTATTTCAACACTAAGCTACCGTAGGTTTAAGCTTGAGAGGTTACTTTTCAATTGAGTTTAGATAGCATTCATCCGGTGGTTAACCTTCACTGGATTCTCGTTGTGAACGAAAAATACCAAGACCCAAGCAACCCTTTCATTTAGGAGCTCTATAGTGTCCCGTAGAACTTTCGGTGTACTGGAAACTATGGTAGTCTTATATATAACTATCTAAAGTGTTTTAGAAGCTCAACAGAAGCCCATAATCAAACGAAAATGATTCCAAACAAAGGATTTAAGAGTGTTAGAAAAGGTCATTTGTGGAACCCTTTTGAAATTACGAAGATTACATTTCTAAAGTTCTATGGAAGAACCATTTTTTAAGTCCACGTCATGTTGCAATGATTGTCCCTGAGGCTGCGTGGTTGGCATTATTCCAACCAGAGGAAACCTAGGAAGAAACAAGCATATGAGAGAAACAAAAATCAAGCAAAATACTACCACATTAATGCTATAATGTGGTTAAACGTTCCATATTTTTAAATAGTAGTTCATCGCAGTAAACCATTGTAAACTGAGTCCTTTCTATATTTTTCCTTTTGTGTATATTGAACTCTCATTTTAACGCATTGTCATTTTGTAATGGGATTTATGATTAAACAACGCCTTCAAAAATCCCTGTATTTATCGGAATCTAGGTTTGGTTATTATTATATCGACAAATGTAAACATTAAAAGATTATATGTCCGAATTTTAAATCGGAAAATAAAGTTGCCAAGTTTTAAAACTTTACATTATGAGCTTAGGAATGATCCAAAAATAAAGCGTCCGTCTTGGGCTATCTTGAATACTACCAAGAGTAAACTAGCGTCCCTTGTGGGAGTTCCGTTCGACCTAAGAGTTGGTAGAGTGGAGTTGGAGCCTTTGAACATTAAATTCAATAACCATAGATCCGTGAAATCGAACTACAGCAGCGGCTGATATGTAGCGCTTCTGTGCAATGCGAAATGTTTTAAAACTCCCATTTCCCTTCTTAATAATTTGCATTTCTCTTCTGATCTCTTTAAAGGGTGTGAAATTAGTTTTCCTGCCTAAATCCTCTTTAAAGGACATAGTTTAATTTTAACTTAGTGGTTTCATTTGTGGACTGTACGGTTCAGTAAATAATTACAGGCTCTTTTTATTGGGTCTAAAATATAACATTACTGATGAAGTGGCATCAAGGAGAATAGATTTCAAACCTCAGCTGACGATTGTGTTGAGTAAGGCTCTTTCAGACGATCCAACTTTTTGACTCAGCTCGATGGGTCAAAAAGTTGTATCAACTTGCCCAACTTTTGAAGGGAAAAGTGAAATAAATCCTTCCTATTCACACGACTAAACTTTTACCGGCAAATGGAACTTTTTAAGTGCCACCTACCTTGGCACTTACGAAATAACCCGCGAAAAAGGCTTTTTTTGTAACTCATTTTGATTAGCTGTAGAAATGAAATTAAAAAGTTGAGTCACATATAAATTGGATCACTGATCCAATTTTTCCTAGCCAACCTTTTTGGTGACTCAACTCATCCAGCTTCTAGTCACACGATCCAACTAGTTGATTCAACTCGAGATGACCCATCAAGCTGAGTCAAAAAGTTGGATCGTCTGAAAGAGCCTTTAGAACCCAAAAATACTTAAAATCACTTCATCTTATAGCAAAAATTATAGGCAAACTTTTTTGCGATTGCTAACAATTTACCACTTTTATGTTTCGAATAATTTTTAATATTTGACCATTTATTTTTACAAATTAAAGTATTTAAAAACTCATTGACTCACTTCATGGTTCGTTGTTGTACTGTCGTTTGGGATTGTAATGTTGAGATAGCATGAGAATTAGAAATATGGTTCAACCTTTTACTCCTAGGCAAAAAGATTTGGGATTAGATAAAAATAGCTGTTCTTCTAAGGAATAATCTTATGTTGCCGAAACGTTTTCTTTAAAACCATTCTGTACTACTGCATACGAATCATCAAGCGACTCCAACTTCTGTCTTTATTTATTGATAAAGTCCTGTTTGAGAAAACACTTGAAAAGCGTTCTAGGTAAGGAGTAATGTCAAATGTTAACCTAAAAACTGATGGAGCTCGTTTGTCATACAAAATGTTATGGGTAATTCAAAACGCAATCTTAAAAATTTTCTCGCAAAAGACAAGTATTGATACAGGACAGAATTCGGTTACGAGTCCCCGAGATCTTGAGAAGCAAAGAACTTGCTGCTTATGGTTTCAAGTACGAGAATAATACATCTTAGCAATGACTCATTCATTACATGGGTATTTTTCTTTCAAGTTGTTTTTCCTCTCGTTTCTTCGGCACAATTTTTTTCATTAAGGAGTTTCCATTCCTTGTTAATGCATAAAAAGACATTTCTAAATAAACTGAAATCAGCCACAATAAATAAGAAGCTACAATTTTTATTCAAATTTATTCGTTGTACGTAACATCAAAGAGTTTGAACTTTGAACTTTACTTTGCCACCGCACAAAGAAGGTCAACCGAATATCCATAATGCTGCAGTATCAGGAACGCAACGACTCAAACCTTTTACAATTTATTGCCAGGCCTACGAGAATTGCTTTGAAGGCGGGAAACTTCATTTTTCATCGTTTTTATTGATTCTGCTTCAATGTAGTGTTTGTATATTTGGTAAACAGTATGTTCTGAGTTATATCATTTTTGCCATTATAGACATATGCCTATGCCATGCCTTAATTATTATTGACACACAGTAAGTCGATACCTAAACCTCCTTCACTGGAATGGTGTCCTTCGTGAGTATGATGCTTATCTACGATTATTGTCGTTAAAAAATAACCAAATTGTATACTTATCGCAGAAACCCTATTAAAAGGCTCGTTGTTATTTTGAAGTACTCTTGAATTTTTAAAATCTTAATTTGAATTTTGTTAGCTTAAACTGAATTTGTAAAAAATCTTTTCCTCTATTCAAATTTGATATTCATACAGATTCAGTGCTTTGTTGTGTGTTTGTCCAATCTCCTTTCACCCTTCCATCTCTTTTCTGTGCCTTTAAATTTGATGGCTTTACCTCTGACACAGTCATTGAAGTCAAATCTAATCCATGTGATTTTCGTTCTTTTCTCATAATATTTTGGCCTACGATTCATCTTCCTGCATCTAATCACGTTGGTTCTATTTTTGTAGACTGAGTTCACGCCACTTCCGTCTCTCATAAATATTTAAGGAGAATGGTTTGCAGGCTCACTTTTTATGTAGGGAAAACTTGAGATTGCATTTTTACAATCTTACTTGAAGTGCCAAAGCCTTCTTTCTATATCTGTGGTCTAGTGTCCCTACCACTAACATAAAGGATATAAAAAGTCCAGGAGATATAGCAAGAACCCATTCAAGACCCGAGAACGCTCGACAATAGAATTTGACTGTAGTGACATTATCCTTCTATTATTATACTCGGTTCCTTCGCATCGTACCACTATATTAACAAACGTACAACGAACGACATAGTGATAAAATATAATCTCATGGAAATCTGAGGTCGTTATTCATGCGTTCTCAGGTATTTTATAGGTTCTGGCTTAAAGATATTCTTTGGGGTGAGGGTTTTGGTTTTCCAAGATAAAAAATATACGGTATTAAGTTGGGATTGCCAAAGGATTATAAAAATATTCAACGGAATAATCCAGGTTCTCGAGTAAGATATACAGAGCTGCTCAGCTATTTGGTGCAAGTATAGCTACTATAATCCAGTGGCAGCTACTGCAACTGAACTATGGACTTGACTCGTGTTTTAGATAGTAATTCTTTAACCGACATAGTCAATTCGGTTGGGAAAATAAGGGAAAAGCCCAGTATATTATAGACGTCATTGGATCAAATAACTGAACCACCCTATATAAGAGTTGTAGTGTTCAGAAACAAAATTAAATCAACAACAACAACAAAAATAATAGTTTAAGAAGTTTGTAAACGTAGCTTCTTTCAATTCGAAAAACTGCTTACACGATTTTGAACTATATTGCGAGCTCGTCGACATTCAACTACTTTTTAGTGCCAAAAAACATGTTCAACGAAAAATAATGGCCCACCAGGCTAAAATCCAATATTAAAATAGTAGAACTTTAACCGTGTTTTTGTCCTGTAATGATCTACCTGCTTTTAGTTTCTTAAAATATGTATATGAACGAAAGAATCGGCATTTGTTGTGGTGCGTCTCTTTCCAAATGGCCCTTTTTGAAATAATTCATCGTCAATGCAATTAGTTTTCGATGTCACTCGGTGTCCTGGCCTTAAGAACTATTAATTACTCCCTACTGGGACTATCAAGATGAAAAGCGAGTTATCGTCGTTGAAGCAGACCCTTGCTGAGACACTGGATGGTTTAGTTATCCATTAAAAACGTTCTACTGGATTGGTGACGCTGTACTAAGCCCCTATAGAGAATTCTCATTGTAGGTGCCGCGCTATTCCACCGAAAGGGCCTAGTGCGTAATTGGCGGGATTTAAAAATCTAGGACAAAATGGTGACTCCCATGGGTCCACTGTTTCGTTGGTGGTTACTGATGAAAATAAAAATTTTCGAGATCGGTCAAAAAAGTTCTATTACGGCGATTTTAAGATCATATTTAATTTGCTAATTAGTAAACATTTATTAACTAATTATTTAACGTTATTTTACTAATGTAACGTTACTATGTAACGTTATTTTACTAATTTTTTAACGTTATTTTACTAATAATTTAACGTTATTTTACTAATTATTTACCGTTATTTTACTAATTATTTAATACTTATATACTAATTATTTCATGTTTATATACTAATTATTTAATATTTATATACTAATTATTTCATATTAATATATTTAATATTTATATAGTAATTATTTAATATTTACATACTAATTATTTAATATTACATACTAATTATTTAATATTAATATGCTAATTATTTAATATTTATATGCTAATTATTCAATATTTATTTACTAGATATTGAATATGAATGTACTTGATATTGAATATTAATTTATTAAATATTGAATATTAATATATTAAATATTGAATATGAATGTACTAGATATTGAATATTAATTTATTAAATATTGAATATTAATATATTAAATATTGAATATTAATATATTAAATATTGAATATTAATCTACTAATTTTTGAATACTTATTAATTTAGTATCTTTTTATAATACCAGCTCCTTTTCCATAGAGTTGCCATCTTGTCCGGTTTCTTAATCGACGTCGTATTCGTCGGAATGTAGACGAAAATTTATAGGCTTACGTTACAAATCCAGTAGAACGTAGTTATCGAAGGATTAGTTGCCTCTTCCTTAAAATGATAATAAACCGATACTCGTTTAAATGACATTTTAAGGTCTTTCAGTAATGTATTGATGGTGATAATACCTCATTTCTATGAATGTCAATAAGCCGTGATATTATTTTGGAAGTACCTCTAAACATTGTTCTTGATAGTATAATTCATGAAATTATTCTATAATTATTCCTAGTATTTTTAATATTTATGTAAATAGCACTTTACTTCTAAAAATATCGGTATCGGTTGTAGTATCGGGTTTTGGATCATAATGAGTAAATATCGGTATCGGTTCATGTTTGCACCGGTATCGATCGGTATCGGGTTAAGCCTGGTATCGGCCATCTCTACATTTACACCTCCAACGTAATATGAGATACGAAGCAAACATTTCCCTTTCTACAGGACGCTTTAAGGTGAATAACTACTTTAAGGTAGTGGTCCCCCATTTCAGTCGTGAGAGCTAGGAAAACCACTAGATTGTAGAAGCACTACCTCCTATATAAGAATCAAGGCCCGAGTATGGGAATTTTTTTAACTTCGAAATGAGGAATTTTAATTCGCGGGATTTAGACGCAGCGCGGCGCTCGTTTCCAGACTTTGACGTCACAGCTATCACGTGTTTGTGACGTCCGTAGCAGACGAGAGGCTCTCATGGTTGCCTTGGCGGATTGGGAGGGACTGCTCGAGACCTTTTTGTTCGTCACATTTGTGAATTATGCGTTAAGGCAGAAATAATATAAGAAATCTTCCGTAGAAACCTCCCTACGGAAGGTTTCTTATATTACTTTTGGTTAAGGTAATTTCTTTAACTTTTCTTTCAAAATACTAAAGAAGTACTAAATATTTGATTATCGATTTGCTTGTATTAAATATTGACTTAAAAAGCATTATTAAAATTTGAAGGTTGCATTTAACCCTTGGTCTATTTTCATAATAGGAAATGTAGAAATAAATTTTCAATTCTTTCATAACAGTATTTTTAATTTAGGTTCAAAATGGTTCCCTGAATATAATTATTTAAACAAGATAAGTTGATGTTTAAGTTCACACATTTAAATGAGATTTAAAAGTTTAAAATGATGCACTGAGTTTAAATAAAATTATTTTTAAACTTTAATAACACCTGTTTTTTTAAGCTTGCCTATAATTGTAAATTAAAAGTATGAAACTGATATTGAATTAAGTCTATTAATATTAAACATAAAATAGTTCTAATTAACCAATGTTGGCCAAATAGTCAAAGTCATTGTGCTAATGCGAACGGGCGTGATTTGAAATAAGAAATCCTGATACGAGCTCCACCTCACGGGGAAACCGCGCAATTATATACAAGTTCAAATCCCCATCTGACGAGGGAGCATACTCGGGCCTTGATTCTTATATAGGAGGTAGTGGTAGAAGCTATAGTTCTGAAATACCTAATCTTAATTGTATATTTTTCAATATTGTTCCGTGCTAATCCACCCACCATGGATATTGAATATTCTAAAGTGCTCTAGCTTGTTCAAAATCTACCATACTATTTTTTCAAAGTAGATCGTTCCTATGAAGCATGGTCTTGTGATGGTTTACTTCTATCGCTTACGTTTCTTATTCTTTTTTATATTTTCAGAAACTTCACTAAACTCAGAGCTTCCATTGAAAAGGAATATGGACAGGTAACTGAAAAGTTTTTATTAATTTTAATGTAAAATAAATCGTTTTACAAGTATGGTTTTAGTTTACTTTTTTTGCCAAATCCCTTTTGCAAAATACTGAATATTCGCAACGTTGATAAGATAAGAGGAAGTTTAACCCACATATCGGTTCGGCAGGGATAGATGTAATTTTAGAAGCAGGAATGGGGAGCGGTTAGTATTTATTTCAATCCGACTCATAGCCCAGTATAGAGCCCTCCCTCCAACACGTAACGAAAACTTTAAATTATCTTATTGCCCGCTTAAACTACGTTTTGATGACGTTGCTGACGGGAAAGCGAAAAATGCGTAATTCCTTTTTACCTCTGACCCACCTCTTCTTTCATAACCCCCCGTCCCGGGGGAGGGGGTCCGAGACTTGCACGCGCGCCCAGATTACTCTGTTCTCCATTCCTGGTTCTAAAATTACATCTATCCCTTTCTCAACGCGATGTTACTTTGTGCTATGTATAAGATTGGATATCGTTTATAGGGATTTACATCTTTTCTTTGAGCTACTTTTCGAGTATTTTATGCAGCCTCTGATATCTTTATGCCTTTCGAAATATTTTTCTATTCTTAAACCTAGAAGCTAGTCTTTAGATTTATAAGGGGCTCCACAGAACTTTAAAATTTCGCAGTGAATATGACGTATGTAAAAGTTGAGTGTGTTCGTTTTTCATATTTCCAAGTGGGTAAGGTATTTTGTAGCTTCGATCCCAGGGTTATTGCCCTGTGATGTATTAAAATTACCAATGGTCAAGATGCCAAGAGAGATAAGAAGTCTGCAAACCTTGTTAAGCCTACGAATGGATTGACTTAGCTGTTTTCGGTTCCGGTCAATGCCGAGTCAAACTAACAATTTATTTTATAAGTAGGGATTTAGTATAAGGTATGATGCAATCGTAGTTTTTATTTTAAACAGAATTTTCAAACTGTTGTGAAGCATAAAGTAAGGCTACGAACCCATTTTAGAAACAGCAGACCTAACGAGTGGCTATGAAACCTATTGAAAATTCAACTAAACATGGCATATGAAGCCTATTGACACTTTGACTTGAGATGGTCTATGAAACCTCTTGAAAATTCGACTAGAGATGGGTAATGAAACCTCTTGGCAATTCAACTGGAGATGGGCTATGAAACCCATTGATAATTCTATTATTGATGGGCTATGAAGCCCATTGACAATTCGTCTAGAGATGGGTAATGAAACCTCTTGAAAATTCGTCTAGAGTGAAACCTCTTGACAATTCGTCTAGAGATGGGTAATGAAACCTCTTGACAATTCGTCTAGAGATGGGTAATGAAACCTCTTGACAATTCGACTAGACATGGGCTATGAAAAGTAATGGCAATTCAACTATACATGATTTGTAAAGAATATTGACAACTTTACCAGAGAAATACATTTTGCAACGCTGTTCTGAGAATAGCTCACCTAAGAAATCGCTATTTTAACAAATCTATTTCTAAAACAGCATTCATATGAGCAATTAACATAAAAAAGTTACGAACTTTTGCATGCCAGTTCAAATAAAGCTTCTACTCTAAATGCTATAGATATATGTTCACGAATATTCTGCATCACGAATTAACGTCTTTCCTGTTTTAATTAAACACACTTCATAATTGAGCGTACAATTAAGCCACACTTCTGAAGTACGAAAAGAATGAGAAGGGATAAAATGGCCGGGATACAGAGGGTAAATTTTGGGCTAAAGCAAAAAAGATGTTCTAAGAATTTTAGCGCTTCTATGTAGACGTTTTTTGAAGAAAGGGGATGGGAAAAAGGTTTTCAGGCACCAGCTGCTGTTCAGTAATTAATCTCATTCAAGAAAAGGTCTGAAAATGACGGCTATGACGTGTTCCTGGTTGGTTCATTTTAAGGCCCAAAGTGCCAGCCGCGCTTTCAAATTATATTTAAATACCATAAAAACCGAGAAATGAGGCGTAAAAGTTTGTTCGAAACCAACATATTTCGTGTCACGTTTAACTAAAGTCTTATATATGTATTTTTTAATGGAAGAACTAGGGATTGTCATTTTGTATCCACGAAAATTGGATGAAAACTTATTGAATAATTAACCGATATCTTCACTTTTGTTGATAATATCCATTGCATGAATTTTTTTTATTATTTATGCGCAATTTTCCATTGATTGCTAGCTGTTTATTAATTAACACTGAGCAACATTAAAGAAGAGACATTAGCATACATTTTACAGGGAATCTGAATGGGGCATAATGAAATGTTTTGTACACTTTGGGTGAAGATGATGCGGTATTAACTTAAAGATAGTTTGATCCGGTATACGTTATTATTAATTAACCTTTTAAAGCTGGCGCTACTGAAAACTTGAGCAAAACCTTCACCACCTAATATTTGAGAAACGCGATATTTGGACTTACTGTAAATTTCATTTAACACTGATGTGGTTTTCACTATTAACTAGCTTGATTTTTATACCATTTCAATTTGAGTACCATACATTACGACTTAGTACTCTCTCATTCTGCAGATAACAAGTATGATTTTATATTTAACAATCCTGATAAAAACTGTTAACAAATGCGAGGATTTGCTATAAACAACATGTTTTTCATCTTAGCCTTAGTGGACATCAATATCATTCTCAATAGACTCTATAGTCCATTTGTTATAGCATTCACAATGAGGTTCTTAACCTAGTTTTTGAGACAGCTTGTGGCTCAACTATTGTTAAATAAAAGGTTGCCACTACGTTGCCTTTGCTACGTTGAGTTGAACACAACCTTTCTTCGGTATTTGTGAGGAAAAACATGAATATACACGATAATGTGACTGAAAATATGGTGTATGGTTATGGAGCGCTTACAACGAATGTTACGATTTTATTTAAGATGGAATTCAACATTATAGAGATTTTGTAAACCAAATTGTGAAGAAACCGCTCTGTCGTCAAGGAGGTTGATTGTCTCTGGAGTGGATTTCAAGTATATTGCATAAGTGATAATGAGTAATATTGGTGGTGCCCATACATTTGTAATATTATCGTGGTTGCACATATGCGAAATCTTTATCACTCTGTTGAGAAGGTAACTCTGGCATCTAATGAATAATCCTAAAAACAATAGGCAACCCTAGTCATTAAATGTGGAGCATAGTTCCGTCTTCCTCTTTATTTAACTGGGACTCTTGCTATCGTTCACCAATTTTAAAACAACTTAATGTCATTTATTAAGGATTGACTTACGTATGAAATATTAATCCTTGAAATTTCTTTAAACACTATAAAATACGCTAAAATACTTAAGTTTAGTTTGATTGTGATTAGGAAAACTAGAGATTGAACTTCACACAGTTTTGCAAGTGAACTTCTTCGTCCATACTAATTTACATTCTCGTTTGGACATTAAGGTATAATTTTAAACAGTTTTTACCTTACGTGGAGTAAATATCTACAGATATACTGATAAGCATTTTTACATTAATCTAAAATTACATATATATTTTTTTGAATCCGTGATTAAAATGATTTATTTTCTTTAATTTGATAGTCTTTAGATCTATTATTTAATCCAGTTAATGCGCTTGTGATCATGTATCATTGTAAATGTTTAATCTTGACGTTTTCGATCTAAACAGTACATTTTAATCATATATTTCTCCTTGTGAAACGGGTCAATCGTAATAACGATCCCATCGTAGTGCTCACGCCATCTAAATGTGACGTCATGACCAATCTATTGTTAGAAAAACAATAAGAATAAATAACAATTTCAAGAAACGTTTACGACGTAAGAATAAATGTCCTATGTCACTGAAAACAGTAAAATGTCTGAAAGAAACCTTTTTTTATCACCAAGGTACGGTTTCTAGTTCCGGTTCGGGTGTCCCAAAAATCGAAACCGATTCCTTATATTTGAAAAAAAAAAAAATCCTCCATGAAATACATGTAGGAAACCTTTAGTGCCTTCTCGGCGGCTCGATGCTGATCAATCGAAGTGATGGTATTGTTGAGTTCGTGGAATAACGTAGTTTTACCAATTATGTGCTGAAAGTTTTAATTTGCCAAAGTAGGTTTCACGATTCAAAATAATTAAAATATTTGCACTTGGATGAAGTAGTTTAAATATCAGAATGTAATTGGAGGGTCAGTATGAAAAAAAAATGCCTTATTGGTATGTACTCGGAGAAAATTGGAGTTAGATGTTCCAGTAAAGTACAAACATCTCGCATTTTTGCTTTACACATCATTGATACAGGATCTTTATTTCACTCTGTGTAGTTAACCCTGATGTGTATCACCCTTTGCGTAGCCACACCCGCTTTCTGGCTAGAGAGGGAATCACCATTCGATGCCTCTAACCAGTGCGTAGAAATCCTAAATATTGACGTCACAACGCGAGCAATATTTCTATAAGTAAACGCTGGATTATTTATGCGAATAGACTGCGTTAACTTGTACAAGCGTTCGCGGAGAAACTGTTCTCAACAATTCCATTTCGGACTGCAGCTTTGTTTGTGAAAACGCCGCGCGGCGCTGGGTATTACATGACGCGTTGGAGGCCAGCAAACGACAGCTTTTGGCGCTTCAGAACTAATCGATAGCTTCGGGGTATGGATCGAGGGAAAGAACTCCTATGAACTAGTGGCCGAAAGAGAGGGCCAGTGTTGGGGCCAAAACGGCGTCGACATTAGAAATCGAAGCTATCTCTCTCTTGTGATTATGAAAATGGGACGAAATAGTCGTTAGATTATGAACAGTTAGATCAAGCATAATACAAGGAGAGTCTTTCCCCTCAAATAGCGGTTTTATTTAGATTTTGATAGGAAAGGGATAAAGAGGAGGTATAAATTTTCTTGATGATTCATGACAGTCACTTGCGTGGACCACGTTTTAAAATATCACTAAGTTGAAGTTGAGTGCGGAATTCTTCGACATATTGTTCAGATTCTTGTTCCTAGGTCAATTCTACCCTCATCGTTTTGTTAAAAAGTCCAAGGACAACTTCTATAAATATGACTTCAATATTGCCACAAAACACAAATCTCTCTTGAATAGACCATTCCATTAAATCCTACTGAGAAGCAAAACAAATGGGGTTATATCCCTCGCGCCAAGAAGCACTGCTGCAGTGATTTTGCCTGGCGTTGCCTCTTGACGAAAGGGGAAACAACCCAAGATGGCGACTTTCTCCCCTGTGTGCGGGTTTAATGAGTGGAATGTGCTGTATGAGAGTAGGTTTAGTTAAATACTACAAAACTTCGCATTCCTCATCTACAATAGCAAGCTTTTACGCTATAAAAGTTCGAAATGTAGATGTTTTCAACATTGTCTATGTTAGCAGATGAAACTACAGTACCGTGTTTAATTGTTTCGAACCATAGCAGAACGTAGCCGAAACCTTGCAGGGCTCTATACCCAAATAAACCTTTTAGAAAAGACACACATCAATTAAAGTTTTGGAGAAATTTGATTTATTTTGAGTTTATTGTGTGAGATATTTGAGCCGCGTTTCTAAACAGTATTATGGGCCGAAAAGTTCATCAGGATACGAAACGTACTTTCTTATAAGTAAAGATTAACTATGTATGATATTATGTTTACATGTATATCAAAACCTTTTGGACTGAAGGAGATGTAGTGTAGCGAAGATCAAAAACTGCTTATTCCACAAAATTATAAAGGGAGCGTTGTTCTGGGTATTGGTGAAATCTATATGTTTAGAACAGACTAGAAAGTCGAGAGTTTTTGGGTCGTAAAAATGTTCAAAGAGCCATAAATGATCTTTTTTGGTATTTTGATGGCGTTGGCAAAGTCTCACGTTCTTCCTTTATTAAAGTTCTTTCTTCTAACTTATACAATGTAGATGGGCGTAACTCGTAGACGTAGCAAAACTGCTGAAAATGTTACACTTTAAATTAAAGAAACAGTTTGGACTACTTTTTTTGTAGTTTATTATACCGCTTTGTTGTATTGAACAATGACATTGGCACTTTATAGACTCTAACTGAACTTTTGGGATATTATTTAGACTGTGTAAAATTGGAACATACCATGCGTGTTTTAGTAAACTTACATGCCATTGTATAGTATCTTAAAAAATGTTAACTGTTAGAAGATTCGAAGAGTGGTACGGTATATGTAATCTAGAATAAAAGCTATCCATCATCGAAATGTATCGTTCCTTCACATTTGGTAATGTCGTTATCGACTCAGTTCTGTTTTTCTTACAAATTTAAGTGGCATTAAAATGTCATCGCAAATATTAGTATCAGTTGTTTGTTTTAAAAATTTTATAAACTAGAACTATCTGAACTTCATTTCAATGCTTGGAAAAATTCTACAAATTCTTAGTTATGTCTTGAATGCCCTGAAAAAGAAGGAATTTCGAGTTCGATGGTATGTTGATAGTTCAGAAAATCGTTTCAGGAAAATGCTCTGAGCTATTTCCTTTAGGTTTATCCTTACGAAAACGCGATTTAGCAAATTTTCCACTTCGGGATATTCGTTTTATCGTTCATTTAAAGAGGAAATAAAAAAGGAAAGGTTTAAAATGGTCTAGTTCAAGGAAGAATCTTAGGCAGGCATTCCACTCTACCAGTAACAATGGTGGCACAATAAACAACGCTAAGCTCTTTCGACCAATTCCATTGAAAAAATCAGAGACTAAAAATGTATAAACACAACTTAAAGATTCACGCTCTGGTGAGCAGAACGATGAGCTAAAGTTAGGGTTCACCTTGGTAACTGGGGAAGGGTTTAACCTAATTTTTGCTTCTCACCAAGACTTCACGTGTTGAATGTCGTGGGATAAAGTGGCCATTACGCGCAGACCCCTTTTGGGGTCCATTTAAAGCCTAGCAAGTACAATTCGAAATCTTGAAAGGTTGTAAGGATTCTGGTATAATTTTAATTTCCAGCAGAAAAACTATAGTATTTTATAGTGCTTGCTATAATGTTTTTGAAAAAATTCCATATATGAAATGTACTTTTTTTATCATTTTACAAAAAGCAAGTTTTTAATTAAAATTAGTGGAGTTAATTGACCGTTAAAGTCAAGAAGAACATTTACATTGAAAAACCATGGCTCGATATATTTGACAGTTTAAATAAATTCAAGACGATTTAGGGACAAAACAAAGCTAATCAAGTTCATAATCAAGTAAAAATATGTAATCACAACAATGTCATAAATGCCTGATTTCTCCATTAAGTTAAAGAATTGATTTGTGTGAATGATGATTTCACTCGTGTACTATATTTATAATCAGAAGTCTGCTCTTATATTTTCGAAAAATTCAATTTCGTTGTCACGAATTAATACTTCAGCGTTTAATAAAATGAGTTGAAGAAAATTTCCGTAATGACAATGACTACGGTTCCCGATAACAGCATGAAGAGCAAGTAGAAAGGGACGATGGCCTTACTGAGGTCCAAGTCAGCTGTGCTTTTCAACGGTCTTTTCCACTTGATTTGTTCAATGTAGTGATGCAATTTAAGTTCAAGATATTTGAAAACTTGCGTTTCGAATACAGGTACCAGGCTGAAATAAAACAATGGTCAAGCCCGTTTATCGTTTTATCATAAAATTTGCACTGACCTTAGTTGAATGTTTTCGTGCACTTGTGGCGTGCTTCTCATCCAAGAGGTGTTGCAAATGAAGTGTAAATACTCGAAGTCAACTGCATACTGTGAAAAATAAAGCCCTCCTTCGCTCATTAAGAACTCTTTACTCTCGGAATCATGTGCCAAGGATTCTCCCATCATCCAAGTCAGATAGGTGTCCACAGTGATCAGAGCTTTTTCCCCCTTTAGAATCGGTATGTATCCATCGAGCGTCATATAATCCTTTAGAGTACTGAACAGTTTCTCCTCATCCAGTGTACTCAGCCATTCCTTAACGAGTTGGTCTTGAGCTGCCTATATATACGCACCAGTAACGTTAGAAGATTAGTGGGGTTAACACAGGAACGAGTATTTACCAAATATTTCAGGTGGTCTAGAGTTCCGCTTTGTTTTATCATTGTGGGTTTAATTCCTGATTTGATCAAATCCGAGAGGGTGTCGATGCAATTGTAACTTTCCATTGTGAACTCCGTACGCAAGAAACAACCCATGAAAAACAGAATCAAAGTCACTCCAATTATCCACGACATAGCGAGCAGACGGCAAGTAATGTGTGGTATAATGGCAGGAATCGCTTCAAAACATAATCAGTTTGATTTATGCCCGAGTACACCGCCAGCCTTCTTTTGTAATGAAAGCACAATCTTTGTTAATTGGATCTTCTATATTAACATACCCCGCGCAGAGATTCATTATGTTCAAATAAAAGTTAGAACTTAATGGCTTACGTTCGGCGCACATGAGAGCAGCGTTATCCCAGACATTTCCAATGAATTCTTTGGCCAATTTCTTGATCCACTTTTTGGTGGACAACGTTTGGTATTCGTTTGTTACGATGGAGTGAATGAATAACAAAAGTGACAGAAGAACCACAGTTATCAACGTTAAAATCACCACCTAATTGATCCAAGATTGCAACTTAATGAATTTGTTAGTGAGTGGGCTCACTGAGCCAAATTTACTTTAGTGTCCATATTCAAGAAGGACAAAGAAGTTGACAATACTCTTTTCGGTGAGGCGGACACGATTATCGTCCTGGCCGTTTCAAACACCGGAGACGGACCGAAATACTCCTGTAGGCCATTGAATGAAGATAGTCGCGTAGGTACCATGATAACACTTGCATTCTAGAACCAAACTAATGGTCATTAAATATGTGTATTAAATTATACGTCTCTTTCACCTACGTTAAAAAAGTCAGGTTGAATATATAGTTTAGTAATGTCCTTATACGCAATTTTATGTTCTTCGAAAAGTACCCTAAAATCAGGAATAAAATAAAATAACGATAAGATATTAAGTTGTGCTGATAGGAAGTTAACATTGCAAAGTAAACAAAAATCTGCACTTAGTGGAAACTTCATTATTTTGGTATAAGTAAAAGAACCCGGCGTTGCCATTCGGGACATTTTATGTACTTTTCGGGCTGCCATTTTTAAAGATGGCGGCAAATTGAACCCCGAAAGCAATAAAGCCCATAGGGAGCCAAATCACAAAATATTTGTGAAATTGGTGAACGTTTTAACTTTTCGGGCCGCCTTTTTAAAATATGGCCGGAAATCGAAACCCAAATGCCATAAAACCCATCTGAAGGATATAGAGAGTCAGTGTACTAAGTATTAAAGAAATCTGTTGAAATACACGGACGTTATTGCATAAAGAAGGTTTTTTTACATTTCTGGCCGCCATTTTTCAAGATGGCGGTGGATTGGAAAAATCTTTCTTAGTGCATGCCTACTTCTTAAGAGTAACGTCCGAGCAATATTTCAGCATTCTCGGTAAAGCGATTTGGGCGGGGCCTTGATTATTAGTCAATAAGTCAGGACTTTAGACTTGTATAAATATAGATTTTGATGGGTGTGCGAATATTGATCTTTGACTGCCATTCAAATAGTATAGACTGACTTGAGTATATTTATGGAATAAACTAAATCCTTTCGAATAATCGATAGTTCATACATTTGAAATTAACCTAGTCGCAACAGACGATGTTCAAACTCTCGAATATTCGCACACCCGTTTGAACGAGGACTAGTGCGTCAAGAGTGTTCAATCTCGCTCGATTCAATAACTCGAATCGAATTATAAGCATTATGAAAAATAGGCTTATTTCAAGTTGAGGGATCGTTTTAAGTATTCTTCCGTGATTTTATACCATGATGCGTGGTTCTTCATGTTCCACGTTTCCTGACAAGAAATTTTAAAAGTTTATTTGCCATAAGGTAGAAGATTGCTCCGAAACACGCGACTGAAAATTGATAAACTCACAGTAATTGACGTAAAGTTTATTTGAGTCTCTTGGGTATATCTATAATGATTAATAAATTTTAAATCCGACTACAAAATATAGTGATTTGAAAATGCAAATTCTACCTGTATTTAAAATATCGATCATATCCAAGAAACTCCATTTCGTTCATTGCCATTTGCATTTGCAATCCAAATCCTTCAAAGCCTGTAAAATGTTCCTGATAGATTATCCATTGGTCATATCAGAAGTGAGATGAGACCAGAAGTACTGAGCTAACCAAATTTTTCACTCGGCGAAAGTGAATATTCTTGATAACACAAGAACGGTTGGCCCTCTAGTAACGGTTTCTGAATTTACCCTCCAGAACATGAGACGCCCGCGGTGGTAGACGGCCGAATAAGATTCAAGAGCCGCGTCCGTGTTCGGCCGCTTTAGGTTGAGGGGAAGAGGGTAGGAAATATTTTTGGAACTCGACCAATGTTTTTCTCAGTAGTGTAGGCGCGTGGGAAGCGGCATAAAATCCTCAAATTTTTTCACTAGTGCCAGGATCTACTATCAATGCTAGAGCCATTCACTTCTAGTCTAATCTCACTTCTGGTCATAGGTAACAGCAGAGTATTAAATGGCACTTCATTTTAAACATGGAGGACTCTGACTGTGTCAATAAAAGCTCCCATTCATTATTTTTCTTTTCTTTTAAATCGCTTTTCGATTTTTTCCCGCAGAATTGTCAGTATTTATTAAGAAACTAAGCGTCTAGAATAACCTTCAAGGCTGCAGTTTTCAGCTACTTTTTACACTGGGCAGTCGGCACCTTGGTTTTAAGTTAGTTTGCCATAAATGAGCTATATTGCTGTAATAATTTGATAGGTGACGATGTATTTGACGTGAATATAGCCGACAAGTTAAGGATAAGGTCAGGCGGGGGTAGAAATGGAGACGTAGGGTAAACTGATATTTTACACTGGAGCTTAGACTCTCACAGTGCGATAAAAGGGGTTAAATTGGTTACTTCTTTTCACGTGTATTACTCTTTGTATAATGATCTACTATTTAGCGCAATCTCTCAAACACAAAGTGCACTATTTCCAAAAAGGTATCGTACTGTTTGCGAAACTACAGCCAAAGGACAAGGTAAGGTGAAGACAAGAGTGAGAAGAATCGAGTAAATAAAGTCTCTCAAATCAAAAATACTAATTTAAAACATTTCATTGAAATATTTGTACTCGCCTTTGACCAAAGATTCGCCAACAGGTATTTGTATTCTCGAATACTAAGCCCTTTTTTATAACGCATCATCAACACCACTTTGACTGTTTTTGTTCTTAACCACTCATTGCCGTGCGAAAAACTGTTGCTAGCGTAAATTGAAAGTAAAATGGTGAATAATTAAGAGGAATCTTGAAGCTTTACGCGATGCAGAAGCTAAAGGAGTAGTATGACTTATTTATTCCAACGCCGTCAACCGAGAAAATCTGGTGGATGTTTTTGTAATTAATAAAGCCAAGTTTAGGAGAGTTGGACATGGAAGGCAATATATTTTCCAAGGCAATATTTACGCTTTCTAAGATTGGATTCTACTATAAGCGAGCTCATATTGAAAGGATTTTTTTGGTTGGTTGGTTTTTCAGCAAAGTTTCTACAACTTAAGTCAATTATTCGCGTAGAGGCAAATTATATAGGTCATATTTTATTAAATACATTTGGGCATTTGTTAAAATTTAATATTTAAATTTTTAGAGGAAATTTCAGTGTACGAAACTTACTTCCCTCGAAGAAAAAATTTAATTAGTAATTTAGTTGATAAACTAAATTTTAAAATTTTGATAGCATTTACGGTTTTCAAATCAAAATTTAATTTGTCTCAACCATTTTCAATCAAGAAGTGTGCTGATGAAACGTAAAACAAAGCTGGAATGTTTTATTTAAACTCGCACTCGAGAAAGCAAATTTTTGATGTTCATGTCGTAAGTGCATAGATAAGATTTGAAGACACGTAACATGCAGCGCTGTCGTTAGTGTACTGCATTTCGAAACAGAATTATTTTTTGTAATTCCTAAAACTTGTAAAGACTTGTTAAATTTTACCGTTTAAGCAAATCGTGGAAAGTTTAGGAATGCTTCCTTAGTGACAATGACTATTGTTTCCTACAACAGCCTTAAAAGCAACTTAAGCAAGTAGAAAGGGCGATGACGTTACTGAAGTCCAAGCTAGCCGTGCATTTTAACGGTCTCTTCCATTTGACTTTTCCAATGGAGTGATGAAACTTAAAATCCATATTGTTGAAAACTTGCGTTTCGAAGAAGGATATCAAGCACTTTGATTTTACGATAAAAACTATACCGACATAAGTTGGGCATTCTCATGCCTTTGCGGCTTTTCATACAATAATTGTTGAAAATGATGTGCGAGTAGTCGAAGGCGAGTTTTTGTTGCGAAAATTAATATTCTCCTTGCTCATAAAGAACTTTCGAAATCCATTGAGAGCAATCCCTTCAAGATTATAGTCAGCTCTGTTATGATCAGAGCTATTTTCCCAGACAGAAAACGAACGTATCCATCAAACATTGGATATTTCCCTGGACCTCTAGGTCAAGTTTGTCAAAGCCATTCCATGAAAACCGGGTCCTCTTAGCCTATAAAAACGCACCAATGACGTCAGTGGAATAAAAGGCAATTTAGGTACTTGAACCTTTCGCTATCTTCTATTATTGTGGAATATTCGATTTGAACTGGTATGATATTTAGTAAGTTAGTGAGAAGGTTGCTGCTGCTTAATTTGGATAAGTACCTTAAATGGAATAGTTGATTTTGACATCGCAAGGCCCATGTTGTTTTTCTCGTCCAATAGATTGAGGATTTTTCGTTTAATTGACACGAAAAACAGTGATTCACAGAGTTAGGTAATTGCAAATGGAATTAGGTCGACCATGGCGCGTTATCAAGGCGAGGGTAAGCTAGTCCTGAAGAACAACAAAAGTTGCTAACATTCTTACATTGAATTAGGCTCGCAATGCTTTTTGAATCTCAAGTAAATGAGATCATCTTTAATCTCACCCTATCTTCATTATTGATGGGGTGTTCTGGGCAAAAATAACTTTCAAAATAACTCTGCATTGTTTCCAGAACGTTGAAGTTTCGACGCGCGCCGTCCAATGGCTAGAAAAGTAAAACAGACCACGGGCAGTATAACAAATTATTGCATTAAATTTTTCTTAATAAATGATGTTTGGTAGGCTAACCATGGACCCCGGCACTCATGGCATGGGTCAAAGGTTGAGAAAATTCAGGCCGAGTTCTCTCCTCTAATAGCTCGAAATGCATAACGAATTTTAGTATTCGTCAAACCCCTTCATAATATGGAAATTTAATCCAAGGGATAATTATTCATCTAGCTGTACCTCATTAATTATGGAACTGCGTTAAAATTTGAAAACGGGCGTTCGGGAATTCGATTCTATTTACGTCGTCGAAAACCAATGATCATTAAGTGGGGGGGGTGTAAATATAATTAGGTTACTTGCAAGTATATATATATGCACATCATGAAATTTAATCGGTCTCTTGGCGAAGACATATACATGATGTAAGAATCTCTATAACCATTTTATGCTCGAAAGATTTGTAATGATTTTAAAACTATTCGCCGATGTATTTCACCTTCTGTAGAAGAAAATCGGATGAAATATGTTTGTATTTATCCAGGGCATAATGTTATAGCATGATGATTTTGCACCTCAATATGTTTAATTTTAGTCAATATGGCGAAGAGTTAAGTGAGAGGTAGAGAATCAACGGGGTTAGCCGCCATTTCTTTATGACCTGCAGAATGTTAAAATATCTTTTATCAAGCACAGAGATTATATCAAATTCATCACTGTCATTATAGCAGAAGTGGTATGATACTAGAAGTATTGAGCTAACCAAATTCTTCACTCGGCATTAGTGAAAAGACTTGATAAAACACAAACGGTTGGCCCTCTAGTGGCGGTTTCTGAAATTTCCCCTCCAAAACGTGAGACGCTCGCGGTGGTAGACGGCCGAACTAGATTCAAGAGCCGGGTCCGTGTTTCGCCGCTTTAGGTTGAGGGGAAGGGGGTAAGAAATGTTTTTGGAACTCGACCAATTTTTTTCTCTCCGCGATGGAAGCGGCATAAAATCCTCAAATTTGTTCACTAGTGCCAGGATCTACTATCAATGCTAGAGCCCTTCACTTCTAGTCTCATACCACTTCTGATTATAGTAATAATGTTATGTATATATTAATTTGTCATCTAATTTTATTCTCGTATAAGAGAAGGTTTTCGGGGACAGTTGATGGGTTATTAAAATTCAAAAACTAGACTTTCAGTCGGACACACTCTATCCATCATCGTTGAATCTATCACTGATCCACAGAAATTTTTTTTTATTTTTCTCGCGTTTAAAGTAAAGGACTACATTATACCTTGTTTCTAATTCGAAAGATTATACGCATAACATAACGAATATTGAAAACTGAATATTAAAAAGGATTCCAACAATTAAGTTTTCATACAAAACCCTAAGTGTTAAACCTTTCTGTGGAGCCAATCGGGACGTTATGTAACATGGAAGGGTAAGTGGCCTTCCTAGACCAAAAATATTATCTTCTTCACGGAATGGCTTAACGCATATTTTACTGGACAAAATACTAGTTGGTTTTATTTTCATTAATATTGTAGAGGTATACATGTTTCAAATTTGAAACACTCATTATTTTACGCGATCTTTGAAATAAAAAAATAGGAAAATCCGATCTTTAACTCTTATAGAATTCTAAATAGTTTTTTTTCTTTTTGCTTTCATTTAATCCCCAAATTTCTATTACCTCAAAAAAAAGGAAAAGGCAAATACTTTGTCGACCAAAAGCAGTGTAAGTGATGGTGTATCGGAAATTAATAAGGTTTCATTTCCCGTTTCAGGCGTTGCTAAAACTTTCAGCCAATTTCTTACAACGGAAGTTTCTGTCAATTACATCGGATAAAAAAGATGGCAGCGGAAACAAGTAAGCATTTTTTCTACTTTTTCCACTTAATATAAGCTGAGGCTCCATTTACGCTGAGGTTTGGAGAAAGTAACTGCAAAAGCGCATAGATAACCAGAAAGTGAAGAACGAGAAGCTTAAACCGCAACGTGAAAAATGAGTTCCCCCATAGTCGATTCAAGATTTCCGTCCCCCTTACAGAGCGACGGGAAGAGTTGGTCTTATGCCGCGGCGGAGAGTTACTTTCGCGTAGTTTTACACAAGGTACATGCGTAAGTTGGCTCGAAAATATAGTTCACTTATTTCTTTATTTTCATGTCGTCTGCTATAGTTTAATTCCAAGGCTTAATATAATCTAGTCATTTAGGTAGTCGGGAATCGGCACATTTGTCAAAATGTCAGATTTGAATTTAGCAACCATTTTAGAAAGCTACGAAAAGGATGACTTTTTCCTGATTGATAAAGACGGAAAACTTAAAGGTGCAATAGAATGCATGAAAAACAATATCAAAATTCAACTTAACGAAACTTGAAAATTTCACGACGATTGAACCGAAAGAGCGCTAAAGAACAACCGTTAAGCCTAGTTAAGCAGCCGATTTCTCAATAGTATTCCCCACTATCCCCAGGAGCCGCTACCATCGCGAACTACTTTCCGCTTGTCACGTGACATTAACGATGACCTAATATATCTCTGATTCGATTGGTAGTTGAAAACGAGGCTCACCAACCACCCATTTGTGTCCCCCCTTGCTTCTCATTTTACACGAATACCGTTGCTAAAGGCTGGAAAGGTTTAATGTTCTTCACTTTCTGATCTATGCGCTTTTGGTAACTGAAATTTAGCAAAATTAATCGAAAGAGTTAAGCTACTTTAAAACTCTTTCGTAATTTCGCAACCCTTTGAGAAATTACTAAAATGGCCCAATTATCATCACTTAGCAGAACTACTCGCACTCAAGGTACTGATACTAAATTTCCGTCCGGAAGAAGTATTTGGACTTAAGGATGAATGTTTTAAAGCTTTTTTGTGTCAAACTACTTAGGAATATAGAAAATTCATTTGGATATGTTTTAGTAGAAGTGAGATGAGACCAGAAGTACTGAGCTAACCAAATTCTTCACTCGGCGAAGGTGAATATTCTTGATAACACAAGAGCGGTTGGCCCTCTAGTAGCGGTTTCTCAATTTTCCCTCCAAAACGTGAGACGCTCGCGGTGGTAGACGGCCGAACTAGATTCAAGGAGCCGCGTCCGTGTTCGGCCGCTTTAGGTTTAGGGGAAGGGGGTAGGAAATGTTTTTGGAACTCGACCAATTTTTTTCTCAGTAGTGTAGGCGCGTGGGAAGCGGCATAAAATCCTCAAATTTGTTCACTAGTGCCAGGATCTACTATCAATGCTAGAGCCCTTCACTTCTAGTCTCATCTCACTTCTGGTTTTAGCTGGAACTGTTTATCCCACGTTTCGTACGCTATCATTGAAATCCAAACTAAAGATATTCAATTGTGTACTCGACATGTAAAAGTACTATTAAAGGGTCAAACTAAAGAGGATAAAAATGCTACCACATGCACCTTGCTAGAGATATTGCACAAGGTTTATATCTTGTTAATTCCTATCTAATTCGGTCAGGATGTGATTATTCATGGTACTATTGAATGCGAATAGTTAGGAAAGGTTTGTATGGGTGGTGATTTCAAATCACCGGCGGATACGGTACAGGTTGCGTCTATAGTGTAGGAAAGACACCATGTGTCGTATTCCCTCAAACTTTGTTGCCCAGAAACTTGGCTTATCGGCGTAAATCTGACTTCTCAAGGAAAGCTTTAGATGGGGAGCTTTATTTCAAGGGTTTGGGCTATTTTTCCCTATATTCGAATCATTTGCACTCGTGCACTTTTCTGCAACAGTTTCATGCTCCGTCAAGCATAAGTTGCAAGTTAATTTAGTTTGAATTGAAAAGTTGGTTTTCATCGAAACGTCTCGAGTCCTTATAGTTAGTTCATCCATCTTAAGCCTTAACTGGCTTAGTCTCGCGCATACCTGTAATCGATAAACGAGCAAATCGCTAGAGGGAGACACGAAAGGGATTTTTCATGGTAGAAACAGTTCCGTTTACCAACATCAGGGGATCACAGCTTCAAGGGAAACGTTAGTTATTGATCTTTGGGGCCAGAATGCGACTGGTTTGGGCCTATGCAGTATTAAAAGAGCTTTTCATTTTCTCTCCTATAAGAGATGGTTTAATACTCGGCGATTGTCAAACCAGCATGCGACTTGGACTAATCATAATACTCCTGCTAATCCTACTAATATTTTAAATGTGAAAGTTTGTAAGTTCGGATGTTTTTTATTCGATCCCACTTCAACAGCTGAACGGATTTGGTTGAATTTTGCCTGGTTGGTAGACAATGACACCACCATAACAAATCATTCACATGATAATAATAATGCTTTACAAATTTCTAAGTCACTCAAAGCAAGGATTATTTAAAATGTCTAAGGATAAAACGCACGCACAGATCTCTATAGTAAGGGAATGTTCTCTAGTTGTTCCGAAATTTTAACCCATCCCCCTCTTCTCCACCTACTGTTTTGGTGCGTCAAACGGGAAACAAAAAGCTATATGGCGCCACCTATCTTATTATCGCGAAAGCAAAGACGAAAGAGAGATGGTTTTCGAAAGCATGCTGTATAGTTTTTGTTCGAATTGTTAACGGTCGTTATGAACATTTAGTTCGAGGTTCAAGAATGAGATGAGTTCCTAAAAATCATAATTTAATTTTAATAATAGACAAGACCAAGGCTAAAAGTTTATTAATATTATTTGAAGATGAAAGCAATAATCCTTGATTAAAGCAAACATTCAATTCAAGAATATATCAGGTGAGTTTACACTAATTTAGTTTAATAGGCAAGGTTTGAGTAGATCTGCTAGAGCACGAGATAGAGACAAAACTTCCGATCACGTGTTGACGCTTCAAAATAAATGTCTTTCCGGTTTGCCGATTGTGCCCGCTAGGTACCGTTTGGAACGTCTACCTTCGATATTTCCCCCTCTGCGTTTTATCCTTAGACATTTTAAATAATCCTTGCTCAAAGGGACTGTAAAGTGGGTATCGGCGGGTGGGTAAAAATTGTTTGAAATACATCTGAGGCACGTGACCGAGGAGAGGCGTGGTTCAAAGAAACTTAGTTCGTTTTATTTCGAAAACTACCACTTCATGGAAATGGCGCTGCAATCTTGCGAAAAACATGAACTAGATGTCCAGTTCCACTCCATGAGGAGTCTTTGTATCATGGCATCATGTGATGTCTGTGACGTATTTCAAATAATTTTTACCCACCCGCCGCTGCCTTCTTTGCAGTTCCTTTATATTTTTCATCGTAAAAAACATACTATCTCCAAGTAACTTTTCGAAATATGGACGAGACGGATATTAGATTTTTCATTTGAATTTTTTAAGCCTATTTCCTCGCCAAAAAACCTAAAAAAGAAGTAAAAAAAGAAAGGAAAAAACAGCATACATACAATAATGTATTTTGCCAGGAAATTATAGAGGTAACTCGCAAAATTTCCACAGCGCCGCGATGGTAATTATGGGCTGCGTTCAGTAACACTCATCAGGAAAAACATCGATGTTTGGGAAAATGAAATCGGTGTTCTTTTGACGTCATGATGACGTTGCGGTTGTTGAACGGCACAAATTTGTGTAATCGATGCTTTTCTTAATGGCGACGATATTATGATAAAGTTACGGCAGAGGCTTAAATAGTAAATCCGAACTATTTACAATAATATTGTACTTCAATTTATCAATTAAATTAAAATTCTGTCAGAATCAGGGTTGGCAAAAATCCGGATTTTTCTTGAAAAAGCCACTGGTATGGTTTTTTGCTGGTTTAAACCGGATTTTATTGGTTTTATCCAGCTTTTTTTAAACTACTCTTTAGTGCTTAAATTTTAGCACTTCTTTTTACATTTAGTGCGATAGTTGTCTTCTACTAGGCCGTCTGATTGAGAATCATTTTTATTGTACATAAAAGTTGTTAAAACTATAGACATTTCCCTTAGAGATGAGTAGGGCCCCTGATTTAATCCAGATTTTTCAATACAACCCGACATATATCGGGTCTAAAAATCTTAGGTTGGGTTAGAAATGACTTAAAACTTTTTGCTGGTCGGGTCGGGTAGGGTTTTCATACCGTCTACCCGGGTAGACATTTTTATTACCTTCAATAGGGCAGGGTTGGGCCCAGGTAGGCTCTTTTTGTGATCTTCAATGGGGCAGGGTCGGGCCCGGGTAGGCTGTTTTGTGATCTTCAATAGGGCAGGGTCGGGCCCGGGTAGGCTGTTTTGTGATCTTCAATAGGGCAGGGTCTGATAAAGATTTTTCTAAACGCGCGGTCCGACCAACCAATTAAGCATGGGGAAAAATTCAACTCAGTCTCACGAGTTTCGGGTGGAGCAGTGGGAGAAGGGTGCGTAAAAATAACCCACAATATATGGGAATGAACCATTTCGATGAAATAAAGAGGTAAAGACATGTGGCTCAAACTTTTCCTTCCATCTAACTTTATGGTGCCTGCGCTGTACTCTATTATTATATTTTTCAACGTGGTTTAAACCGGTTTAATCCAGGTGGATAAAACCGGACTGGATACCAGCGTGCCAACCCTGGTCAGAATCCATATTTTTACCGAAATAATATATTGCTTTTCAGTATTATTATCCATAAGGATAATATTTGTCAATTCTTCATTATTTTAAATTGGTGGAGATTGGGATGTAGTCCCCCCCCCCCATTTTTGGTCGCGGCGCAAAATGACGAAATTTACGTCATGAATCCGATGCTCATCAAAAAAAACTCCTCTCACAGCTGATTTTTCTGATGGGCATCCGATGAGCATCATGACGTCACGCCCAAAGACGCAAAAACTGTTCAGTAAGACATCGATGTCATCTTTTAGTCGTCGATGTTTTTGATGCCGGTTACTGAACACAGCCAAGGATGTTGAGAAAGCTTTAATTTATTTCAACGTGTCCCAATGTGTCGCGACCTCAGTATAAAAAACAAACCCACATCGAGAAATTTTATCATTGTACAGTGGAGACTGTGAGAGAACAATTCCCTCTCATCTCTGTAATTTCCTGACATCATATAATGAAAATCCATTATAGTAGAAATCTCAGATACACGCTTATAAACCCGCAACGACGACAGTTTAAAGCATGAAAGCTTGTGGTTTCAATGTTTCTAATCGTCAGCGAAGCTTTCATGAGAAGTTGTAACTAATTCTAATAATAGGCGTGGCAAGAATCGACTATGAGGATATTGTTGATAACTTGGGTTCATTGGTAAATTGACAGAATTTATGTTGAGTAGAATCCATTCACAAGTCACGAATTATGTACAGTACCATAAACTCTAGTGAACTCCATAGCACGTGAAAAAAATAATAATGGCATATGACCAAATGATATGACCCTGTCCATCCTCGATATAATGCGGTGGGAGTTATTCTCTCTGAAGTATATCCATGACACTCAACTGTCAATCTAGCTGGTCAATCTGTAAATAAGGGAAGTAGTCGGGGATTGAAGTTTGTGTTCGTTTCAAGTAAATTATTTAAAACATGATATAACTATTTAAGCTACTCGGAGTTGCCACTTTTCAGGTGTGTTTTAAGGCGTTGGAAACCGGGAAGAGTTTTCTATGTAGACACTAAACACTAAGTAGTATTCGGGGCCATCGCATGAAATACCTCCCGTTTTTTTTGGTTTTTTTTTAAACAAAATATTATCCAGCTTTAAACTCAATAAATCGATGCTTAATTAGGGCATATTCATGAAGCTAAAATGTTTTGGGTCTAGAGTAGGACGTTCACTACAGACGTGAACCAACCTTGAAGCACGCAATCAAGCCACTTATAAAACTGATATGAAGCATGAAATTTGTCAATTTCGGTAACGAGTTGTGACTTTGCATAAATAAACAAACCAACAACTTTCTAAAATTTACATAAGATTTAAAATTTCTAAAACGGAACTTTCAGTTTTGGAAAGTTTTGCGTCATTTGAAATTTCACGGTTATAACAACTTCTGCTTTGTGTAATCAAATGTGGATGAGAGGGAAAGTATGACAATGGCCATAGAGCCTGTGTTAAAAAACGCGGACATCAAAGTTTCGCCAATAACTATTTAGTTTACTAGTGACTAATGGACTTGCAAACTCGCGACTGAAAGTAGTTCAGACATTTATGCTCCATGGTTTAACCATAACCCACTCGATCACCCGAATCACGATGCAAGCTGCTCGCGCTATAGCTAAATTACCGAGATTTATTTTAAACGTATCTAGTTTTACGCGCTCTTCTATTGCTTCGATAACCTTACTTAAATCCATAGTATACCTTCAAATAACTTTTAAAACATTACCAGCTACTCTGTCCTGACTACAAACACAAATCGAGGAAGTTCTAGCATACAAAATAGCAGACGACGGTAACCGTGTAACCGCGAATTAACACAAGACCTATTTTAAGGGAGTGAACAGGCCCAGTATAGCTACGCCAATAAAACGGTCAACTACGGCGAAACTCTGATGACTCGCGACTTTTGGCCATTTTCATACTTTTCCTCTCATCTACTTTTGGTGTAATTGTAAGGTAAAGAAAAGACAAATTCTTTTGTGTTCATTAAAATTGATCTGTCCGAATACAACCCAGTTAGAATTAGTTTTTATTAGGACTGTTCACGAGCCGAGCTGAGCGAGCTTTTTAAAAGCTCGGCTCGGCTCGAGTCAAAAAAACGGCGGCTCGGCTCGACTCGAGCCGAGCTGGGTCTTGGCTCGGCTCTAGCTCGGCTCGGCTCGAAAATGATCGAGCCGAGCCGAGCTGGCTCGATTAATATATACATGTTTAAAAAAATTGCTTCTACGAACGTCAACCTTGAGAACGACTATAAATGCCATCCCATGTTTAGAAATGTAGTGGTTCAATAAAACCCGCTCTTTAAAATATGCTCAAGGTCAGAGACGAGAGATTTTTCCCACGCTTTATTTCATGTAAAATTACAACGGAACGCTATTGGTGGAGAGAATAAAGACTAAAAGGAAAGCACTATATCAGTGACTAAGCTCGCGAGCCGGCTCGTAGTGGCTCGATGCCTGTCGGCTCGGCTCGGCTCGACCATAAAAAAGCTCGCTCGTTAATTAATCGAGCCGCAAAAGTGGCGGCTCGGCTCGGCTCGAACTCGGCTCGCTCGTCACGAGCCCGAGCTGGCTCGAGCTCGTGAACAGTCCTAGTTTTTATCGTGGGGTTAAAAGAATTACGGAGTCGTTTGGATTTAAAGTATAAAAGTAGTTATAAATTATATTTTTGTAGCACTTGCATTAAATAGCTACCCGAGTTCTTGATTGTCGTCGGTGCCAGATTTTCATGTCGGAAGGGGGTCATACGTTTTCAAAAAAGACCTAGTTTAAAAATAATTTTTTTTAACGTATGAAATATGGCTGTTCTTAAATTGTAATTTACTCTTCCACAGGGTGGTTTATCAAGTATGGAAAACTTTATTGGACGAAACGGAAAAAATTGCCAAAGCTAGACTGGCAGCGGTGGAAGTTTACCAGCAACAAATTTCCGAGAGCGCTAAAATAGTTCGAAGCGCTAAACTCCAAGTAGCCAAAAAGGTATGTTGTCTTTTACAAAACGGACTAGTAGTTAAAAAAGGGTCAAAATCATTTCGCAATATTCCGTGTGCTTTCCAATGTGGTCAGGTTGCTTAACACCCTCAACCCAAAGGCAGTAGAGAAATTTTTGCGACTTTCATTTAATTCATCTCTGTTCCTTGATATTCCAAGGGCTTTTCTAAATTCTTCAATTCTATTTTCAAACCTTATGCTTTTTCATTGACCAGTGCTTCGATAACATGCGGAAAATGCACGAAGAAATTCAAACGTGCGTGACTGAAATAGATAAAACGAAGAAACTGTATTTCGAAGAGGAACACATGGCGCACGGTGCTAGAGAAAAAGCGTCGGACGCCGACGAAAAGTAAGATTGAACAATCTTTCTATTTCCTTTTTCATTTATTACGTGACGATGCGCCCAGAATTGGACTGATACCACTTCTTAACATTGGTGATGCCTTTGCCACTTACTAAGTTTGAACATCTGTTTGGTTAGTTTCAAGCTATGTCAAAGCCAATTTATAGTCACACATAGAATGCAACGAGAGTCCCTATCTGTGATATTTCATCGATTCTTCTTCTGTGTAGTGAAAATCCAGGACAACTCTCTGAATTATTTTCAAAATTGTTCTTTGAAACTAAAGGGTGTTTCTGATAAGTCTGCCATACATTAAGGGTTATGTTCTTTCTTGAGTATTTTAATAACAACACAATACATTTCTGATATTTAGCACCTCCCTTGAAAGAGAAATTAGAATTGCTACGTACGTGAGATAACTTTATAAATTGATGATCCTATAATGGAAAATTATGTTTGAAAAAAATCCTTTTAGAGTGAAAATGTTTTCTGTACCTGTCTCTAGTACGTGATTCCGCTTCCAACAAATATATCATTGTATTCATTCCACTGTAAACATGCTTAGTCTCAATCTTCAGTGAAAACGCGTCTCTTGGATTATTTTAAGTATATAACTCACTTAATACTATTTTCAATTAACTCTCTTGACCAAGTATTTTGGAAACTAAGATCTTATCAGGCATTTTTGTCGACTTTTTCCTCTTCGAAATTGAAATAACTTCATTTAACTCAAACATATAATTGGTTTCATCAGGGTTTCATCCATTTAAGAGGTGAACAAAGGATTTTCGAGTATAAATTGCTATTTCTAGTTTAGTAGAAATCATCCACTTCTTTTTTTATTTCCTCGTGAATAGTGACTTGAATTATATTTTACATATTTCAATATCTATATAAGCAGGGGAGTTGCTCTAATTGACCCAAAATCTTAATGGCGGATGCTTTTCTCACCTAAAATGTACTGCTTTTGGTAATAGACCGTTCCAGTAATGTCATATGAATAGCAAACAATACAGGTACCGGGCCGAATTAACAGTATATTTCCCTCGATCCTAGAAGCACCGCGAGCGTATAGCGATCGCGAGCTCGGTCTGTCGTTGTCTCTTGGCGCGAGGGAACTAGCCTAATATGGTGGCCCCCTCCCCTGTGCGTTGGTTTCTCTGCAAGTATTGTTGGAATGGTCTCTGTACAATTGTAAAACAAATCGGTACTCGTCCTTTAAGCTTAAATAATGTTCGGTTGGATTCTTTTCAAGATGAGAACAGATACTTTGAATCAGATTTGTAAAATTTATAGCGTTTTGGTGTGGAGACGTTTTGTCTTACACATTGTAAATTGTTAGAACACCAACGCCTCAATACTCTAAGAAAAACTAATCCGAATCTTTACAGAGTATAGTCATTTATCTTATACATTTTTGGAAGCTAAACAAAGGCTTTTATGACATATTGAGCCATCATTCATTGAATCGATGATATATTTTTGCTCGTGATTTACGTCTCAAGTATCGCTTTATAAAGTATTAATATTTTTAGACAGATTGTTCTGACTTGTGTAAAAAACGGTTTATGGAATAAGACGTGCTTTAACTGTTTTATTGTTATTTATAGGCTATTTTGGAATTTTTCAGGTTGAAACGAAAACGGGGAAGAATATTCCAGTCGATCGCTGCGTTGCAGAAGAATAGCGCAAAGGTAATGTTTTCTCTGTGAAACCCCGAAATGAAATCAATGTTATTCTATCGTTGGTAATTTGGAAATAATCACTTTCGTAATAAAAATGATTAGATAACCATAATTAAATTAGCAAAAAGTTACTTTTACAAAATCTAACTGTTTCAAATTACCGTTAATGTGCTTAGAATACCTTTAATGCTCTCGTAGTAGAATATCTGCTCCACACTATTTTATAGCAAATGGAGTTTCTTGTATTATTAAGAAAACTGTAAAAATAGGTTTTGATATTTTATCAATTTTTTTGCCATTTTCCAATTCATATTTTTGACTGCAAGAAGTTGTGTTGTTCACCAGTTTAGTTTATTTGAAAGAGAAATTTGAAAATTGTCTTCCTTATTTTGTTATATTCGACGTTTCCAATTTGGACAAAACAGCATCAACCTTTCTAATCTTTGATAGTTTACTTTTGGAAGATGAAAGTTTGATTCTGGGGTAGCATACTCTATAGCACTAACACGAGAGGTCCTTCCCATAATACCCGGTTTTTTGGGTAATCATAAGCTTTAGGTTACAGCAAAAAAATATTTTATTTACACGTGATTTATCTACTAATTATCTCCACTCATTGATGCCCAACCTTGAGAAGCATGCTGTATTTTAAACAGCCCCAACAATACTAAACCCGAATCAAAACTTCGTCATCCAAGGTGTACTTTGGACGAGTGAGAATTTCCAATTTTGAATACCTTGTTCGATTTTTTTCCAGTTCTCGTCACGAAAAGAAGCTTGTGATATTCAGTCAACGAAAGCGAGAAACGACTATATACTGGCACTGGTAGCGGCCAACGCGCACCAGAAAAGGTTTTACGACGTAGATCTTCCACAAATAATCCAAGTACTGGTAACATTTCGTATCCCATTAATACCAGCCGATGGATAAATTATAAGTTCGGGTGTCATTTCGCAGGCTCTCGACTGCGGCTTTTGTGAAAATGTCCGTGAGTACATCGTTCTGATGGCTAGAACGGAACTTTTGACTTGCGCCGCCTGCCAGAATTCCTACACCAAAGTTCAACAAGAAGGGGAATCGGTATGTGTATGCAATCAGCAGAAGTAAATGAACCGAAGTTATCAAAGAATGGATAATTAACCAAATGCATTGGCCCCGTCGAGGGGGGGTTGAAACATTGAATTATTTGTTCCCATTTTCTACTGAGAAAGGCCGTGCAATGGTTGATGGGATATTATCTGACGCGCCATCTGAGAGCGACCTTTGGAGATCGGGATTACAAAAATTTGGCGTCTGCTATTGCTAGGCTTAGCTCTTCATGTAGTTTTCGATTTAGTCTGTGGCTGTAGATGAACTGAATTCATTTTTACACGTTAACGCTTTATTTTTAGTTGCCACTTTGGGCAATAAATTAAAATTACTATGTGTATTCAGGTTTTTAGTTCTTACAATTTCATTCAGCCAGCTTTCGTTGCCAACTGTTGAACAAACCCCACCTATGAAGGCCGCCATTTTATTTCACTCAAGCAGACTCTAGTCTAAAGTCTCTCTCGACATTTCGAGGGCGCCCTTTAAAAACGGCGCGATGGATAGACGTCACGAAAGCCCTTAACATTAAAACGATAGGTGTTTGACAACTTCGGTTCATTTACTTCTGCAACCAGGGATAGATTTAATTTTAGAAGTAAGGGACGGAGGGGTATGAAAGAAGAGGCGGGTCATAGCGACAGAGGTAAAAAGGAATTACGTATTTTTCACCGTCCCCGTCAGCAACGTCATCAATAAGATATTTTAAAATCTTCGTTACGTGTTGGAGGGCGGGGCTCTAAACTGGGCTATGAGTCGGACTGAAGCAAATACTAACCTTTCTCCATTCCAACTTCTAAAATTAAATATATCCCTGATAAATTAATACTTGCAGACGAGCTTTTCTTACCATCCATTCATCCATTTATTAATATCCTCACAAAATAGAGTGTTGAATTTTATATTATTAAAAACGTCCTCATCAATCCAGAAACACTTAATGAAATTAAACTCACTATGATTAAGTATAGTTCGTCACTTTCTAAAACTTTACTAGACAAGGCCAGTCAATTTTATTTTCTCCGCTTACATGATAGATGAAATCATTCATAGTTCTGGGATACGATTTAAGTTCAGGGACCGTGTTCATAAATATTGAATAGGCAGAATCGTGTCCATCTAAATTGAACAGGAAGAATAATGTCCATGCACATTGAACATGAAGAATGATGTTCATGTATATCGAACAGGCAGAATCATTTTAATATGTATTGAATAAGAAGGAACGTGTCCAAGAGACTAAGCATACAGTAACTATGTTCTGGCACAAAATAATGTAACCAACACCACTGAACCAAAGCTTTTCTTTCTGGTGATGAAAATACTTATAAATTATGGAACATCAAGTTTCACTCCTGATAATTTGTTAGTTCAAAGTTCTTGGGTGCAATATGTATGGAGAGGGAATGGATTGAACGTTTTTGTCAATAGGGTATGCCCGAGCTGCATAGACAGGTTAAAACTTATTAGGGTTTTCGAGCGAGACGACATTATTCTGCAGAGTTGCAATAAATTTCAAATGAGGATTAAAGACACTTCATAGCTATTTTTACAATTCCAATGGTTGCTTTTAATGAAATGGGTTTTAATGAATGGGTTCAGGTGCTTGGAAAACTTATATCTCTAATCTTTTAATCAGATAACGGCAAAATATACGTTGGAATGTTTCTTAAATGAAAACCCAGTTTTGGGAAGTATGATTCAGTACAATTTCGATCCTTGCGATGAAGATCCCGTAAGTTTAATGATTTCAAGGACAACTTTAAAAATTTTACGTAAACAATTGTTTAACAGTACTAATATTGGGTGTAGCTGCAATCAATTTCGCTGGAGCACAACGCCGCCCTGTGTCTAAGTAAAGAAGCTCGAAAATGGGCGGCCTGCATCGCCAAAGAAACGCGCACACTCCGTGATTGCACGAAGGAGTTGTCCAAATTGTTGTCACAGATCGCGGCTGGTGAGAAGGAAACTACCGCAGATGGGCAAACAATTGACTTAGAGACCCGAATGGATGAGTTGAAGAATATTATAAGGCGAGCCGAGGTACAGGTCATTTTTAACCATATTGAATTGTTATGATATAATTACTAAATTGTATAATAGACTAGTAAATTGAAGGCCGAAGCGCGAATTGAAGTCCTCAGAGACGCGGGAGGTATGAATATTTCGATACCCTTATCAATATTTGTTTATTGTTCACTAAATATGGGAGCAACTTCGATAAAGTGAAGGAAATGATAATTATCTGTTTGATCTTTCAGTCAACGTTAACGAATGGCTGAAACCGATCGAAGGAGAGACGTTAGCCCTTCACGAAGATCTTAGCCGCAAGGGTAGTACGTCTTCGCGAAGTAGCAATTTTAGTTCTCATTCTGAAGTGGCCGGGGAAGCCAGTAGCGAAGCGAACGATTCGGTGTACGATAGTGACTTCAACGACGCGGCGTCCGACTTCTCGGCCGCCGCTAGAATCCCGTCAGTCAGCGACACGGATTCTGTAATAGAAACTCAACCGCGGGACGTGGTGGCGACCGTCACGGAAGCCTGGGACTCGACGGCTGTCAACGAAGCTTGGGCTGAAGTCGAAGCCGGTGAAGTAACGGTCGAAGTTCAAGAGAAACCACCCAGCGTGGACAATACGGAGTACGGTGTGACGACCGGCACGAGGTGCGTTGCCCTCTTTAACTACGAAGCACTAAATTCTGACGAACTGAGTTTTGTCGAACAAGAAGAGTTGGAGATTATTGATGAAGGCGAAGGAGATGGTTGGATTAAGGTCAGTTTAATCATTCATACTGTATCTCGCGTCCTAAGCAAATATCTTGAAGTACTATGGATAAAGAGAAAATGAGGTCAGTTCAATTGCGTAGCCAAGGTGCAGATGAAAAAAGAAAACTTGTGCTATCTATCATTAAAGATTGCGTGAAGTTTTAATTAAAAAGCGCTATAAAACTTTCGTAGTTAACAGAAATTATTTTTATAAACGTTATCAAAGTGCTATTATTAAAATATATACTATGACGTTTTCGAGGTGTAGTTTTTCCCGAGCACTAAATGGAAAAATTCACCGAAGCTAGAAATTAAATCCATTCATGTGAGATTTCTCCACCTAAAAGATTGTATCTGAGCATCCAAAATAGCTTGCTATATTTGAATTTTATTTTTCTACAGAAGACTGACTTTACAAGTCATAAAAACTTCCTAGCATAGTTCAACTATTCTTGGAATTGAACTTTCTTCATACTCTAGTAGATAGGTCTCTTAAGTTTTATATTTTCAGAATTCCTAACCAATTTTTTAACAGGCGAGGAATTACAAAGGCGAAGAAGGATTCATACCTCAAAATTACGTGGAACTGGTCGATGTGCCATCTGGTGATCCAACTAGCGGTCGTTCTGGACTGGTTTCCTTTAGTTCAGTCGATTACACCATGCCCGAAGAAGACGAAATACAAGGCTTGGCCACGGACGGAGCAGAATCTCAAGGGTCAGGACCGCCCACCTCATTAGATCTGGAAGTAACTACAGCGACCAGTGGTATGGCCCAAGGACAGATACCACAAGTACACGGTAAGTCTCTTATCTATTTGCATCGTTAAACTTGTGATCATATTGAGTGAAAACATTCACAGGTGAAAGCATGCAGTACTGTCGCGCCATATACGACTATGAAGCCACCTGTGACGAAGAATTAACCTTCATGGAAGGCCAAGTGATAGAAATTATGCGAAAAACGGTTCACGATGTGGATGACGGATGGTGGGAAGGCAGAATCAACGGAGTAGTTGGCATTTTTCCGTCGTTAGTCGTTGAAGAGTTGAAAATTGATGGTGAACCTCAAACGCCGCAGGTATTGTCCGAAGTTTAGTTGGCTTTCTTTAGCTAATGATCACTAATGAACAAAGTGTTCACTTAATTTCATGTCATAAAAATAGTCGCAAATCATCGAGCTTCACCAATATTTTATCTTATGGTCGTAGATTAGATTTAATTTTTTCATGGTGGGGTCACTTATCACTATAGCTAACTCTAGGAGCCAATAAGAACACCCTTCGGAAAGGAGGTGTGGAAGTGAAGGACTCACTATGCTCCCAATTTAAAATTTTGAAATATTATAGCATGGTCATTGAGTAAAGAATTTGCGTGGACTACAGTAATAATAATTTTATCGTATTAGCAGAAGAAACATGTCTTCTGGTATTAGTTGTCTCTGGAAAATATGTATTCCTGTTAGAGGTATCTTAACTGGTAGTGAAGTACATGTTGAAGCTATAAGTTATAAAAATATGTGACGAGATAAGTTTTCAGTTAATACAATTGGACAAATTACATATAATTGTTTCGGTACTTCTAGGATCTGGCTTCTCCTCCAGGCAGCGCACCACCTCCACTTTACACTCCCCCTAAACCCATGTTCCTAGTTCCCCCGGCGCAGGTAATTCTCACTCAACCGACACCAGAGACGGAACATGTCCCAACCGACGGTACCAAACCTCAAGGTAAAATGGGCTTCTAACATTTTTCCTACGTTTAATCTATTTTATTCTACTATTTCGGAGAATTCATAGTATTTGTTTTTGTAGTTTCAATGTATAGTAGTTATCCCGTAGTTTAGCTCCTTACTTGACGGAAGGTAAGCGAGAACACATTACCCAGTCGCTCATTGCAGCTAAAAGCATCTTTGAATACCGTTGTACAAAAGTTGTATTGTAGTGATGTGTTTATAGTTCGTAGTTTCGTAAAGCATGAGCATTTCTCGTATGCAAGGTGGTTGGTTTTAGTCTGTATTTTGTAATATTTCAACATAATTCTGTGACTGTCAATGTTGTGTTGTAGTTTGTTTGATCTCGGAAAAGGGGACAGGGGTCATTAGGTCGAAAATACATTTTCAAACTCCAAAAAATATGAAAATTTTATAGAATATGATAAACTTCTCAATCAACCCTAGTTTAAGATTAAAATTATGAATCAACCGTAATTTAAGATTAAAATTCTCAATCAACCCTAGTTTAAGATTAAAATTCTCAATCAACCCTAGTTTAAGATTAAAATTCACAATCAACCCTAGTTTAAGATAAAATTCTCAATCAACCCTAGTTTAAGATTAAAATTCTCAATCAACCCTAGTTTAAGATTAAAATTCTCAATCAACCCTAGTTTTAGATTAAAATTCTCAATCAACCCTAGTTTAAGATTAAAAATCACAATCAACCCTAGTTTAAGATAAAAATTCCTTATCAATCGTAGAAAAGATGAAAACAACTAATCAATTCTAGATTAAGATGAAAATTCTTGTACATTGGGTTGGGTTGAAAGTTCCCTCGCAATCTTTCATTGGGAAGGGAAAAATATTAGTGTCAAAAATTGCACGTTGACTCCTGTCCTTATACAAGATCAATAACAACAAAGAAAGCCACAGAAAAACGGTTATAAAGAAACACAACACGAAAAATTTAAATTAATTTAAAAAAATTAAAGTTAAATTTTCTTCGACATTTCAAATAAGTTGATTGGAACAAATTTACAAAAAACATATTCCCACGTATACAATAGTGGCTTTACTTCTGGAAGAAAACGACTTCCAGCTTGAACTTTCTTGTAACCAGCAAGCTCACTATCAATCGCAGTTTTCGGCTTCTGACAGTGAATCCAGTGAACACGAACCCCCAGGTACGGTGACGCAACTTAAAAACAAACACAAATAAGCGGAACAAAATATTTGGCTATTTTAATCGCAACGTTCTGAGATAGTTAAATGGGACATTTTAACTTACAAGTAGCGTTGATTCACTGACGTCGCTTTACGCTAGATTTTATTTAGTTCACACGTTTTTAGTTTCCACAAAAAAAAAACAATTTCACCTCGCTTTCGTGCTTTAATCCCGCTAAAAATGCTGTCTTCGTAGAAATAAACCTATCTTTTGCTTTCTTTGTATCATAGTATTTTTCTTCCCTTTCAATCCTTTGGGTTCAATTCCAAAGGATTGAAATTTAACAATACTCATTTTACGCTATCTTTCTTTTCTTATATCATTCATATCACAAGAAAAAATAATATATAGATCCGTATAAGTTTGTCAAATTCCAATTCACCAATCGACTGCTGGTTTTTAAAGCCACATATTCGAAATTCCTGTTATAAAGAGTCGCAATATTTAATTTAGAAATTATACAAGTTGTATCTGATAAGTCTTCCATAAATTAAGGGGAGTGTTCTTTGAGTCAAACTGAGTGAAAAGTGTCGAAAAACATGGGGTCTAAAACATGGTTTCGGAGGTACCGTCCCCCAAACATTCACAGTGTCCATCTTGTTGAGACAATTTCAATAGCCTCCAATCTAAGAACGTTAATGAGCTTTTAGGGGTAGAAGTGCGCCTAATCTGGTGATGTAAAGTAGTTCGAAGTGTAATAGCACAAGAGTGGACATTTTGAACAACTTTAAATAACGATGTTCACTTGGTCCGAATAAAAAGAACATTAACTTTAAACTCTTGCGATGTTACTACTTCACATTACCAGCTTAGGCACACTTCTACCTGTAAACGTACATTTTTGCTAGATAAAGTTTCATTAACGTTCTTAGATGGGAGGCTATTGAAATTATTTGAACAAGATAGGCGCTCTGATATGTCTTACTCCAATGTCTACCAATTTCCTTGTTTTAAAGGGCCAACTAAATGTTAGTTGACACTTTCACTCAGTCTGACCCAAAGAACACACCCTTTATCAGAAACAACTCGTGTTTTATGTTTTAATGAAATCGTTAAATAAGAAAAATTATTGAAGAAAATCGTGATTACTCTAAAAAGATAACTGAGAATTTCATTTTAGCTTCTACGTCAAGCTATTTTCGGCGCGTTCCAAAAACATAAGGAGGATAAGTCCTACAGCGCGTTCCCAATTGTTCATTGGAACCGAAACGCGTTAAATCTGGAAGAATTCGTTTTACTTCGAATTATCTTCTACATGTCTAACTTATAGGGAGCCATATATATTATTTTTCTATGTTCACATTTATACATGTGTATTTCTATCTTGTTCTGTCATTACTCACTTTCTTTCAAATATCTTTGCTTCACACGCTATAGCTACGGGTGATCCGGGGACCTACGATACTCTGGTATCAAGTCCCGACTCTCCTGCTCACTCAATGGTAAGTGACAAGGGACCCCAATGTTATCAAGCAAGACTCTGCTCTTCGTCGGTACTTTCCCTTTCGATCCATTTGTTCGAAACTAAGCACTTTCCTTACGATAGTTATTATCATCACAAGCAAAATAAAAACAACAAGTTTGATAATGATAAGTTTTACTGAAGACATGATTTAACGTGAAAGAATTTATATTAAGCATCAGTCAAAACCTGGTGCTAAAGTTACAAATGAGAAAGATAGTGTCAGGCTACTGTTACAGGGCTATAACGGTTGAGGAATTGCAGAACTTTTCTGCGGAGTGGTGAACAGCCTCACAACCCCACTTCTCCCATTCATTCAAACTTCAACATGATCCATGTCTTAATCGTAAAATACCTGATGACTAATTTATTTCGTCACTAACAAGTCAAGCATGAGCAACTATTGCCCCTTTGCTCCTATCCGACATTACAAAAATCAAAGAAGAGTATCATTATTAGGCTATTTAAGTTTTCGATGTGTTAATTTTTTGTCGCCATTTACTAGCAAAGAGAATTTTATTTGTAGATTTGTTGTAATATGCGACGTCGCGCAACCATTTTCCCGGGAAGAAAAGTAAACCTTAATGAATTATGTAATGGAACATAAGGAATCTTAAACCCCATTTTTAGACTGACACTCCAACGTCTCCGATCCTTTCTGACTTACAATAAAGACGTAGCTGTTAATATGATTTCCGGGCAGAGTCTTGGTTTCACTCTCCCCTTGCGCACCCTCTTCGCGAATGTTATCCCTGTATTTATTTTTAACCCTACCAATATTTTGATTTTCTGTTAAACTCCATCTGCATTTGTTACTGGTTTTGCCTTTATATTTCATTCTGTTATGATTATATATTAAACCTAATGGTGTACATATAGCTTCCTGGCGCAGAAGCTGGAACATCCATAAATGAAAACGGAACCGCACCAACTACAACCAATGAAGTCACGGAGGAGGCGGATGAATCTCAGGCTGATGACGTCATTGTTTCCGATGATCAACCCCAACAACAACCTAAACCCGCCAAGGAAGAGATGGAAGAAAAAACTTCAGTTACTCCAGAATCCGAAGTGATAGTAACAATCGATGCTGGCTCGCCCGAACCACCGAGATCCCCCAGCCCATCAGATGAACAAAATTCACCTCCGGTAGAAGACCAATCCACTACTCCGGCGCAATCAGAACCCGCCGCCGTTACAGATGCATCTAAGGGAGAGCCTTTGGACACCAAAAAGGGTGGCAGTCCTACCACCGCTGAAGAACAGGAAAAAAGTAACTACGGGCTTGATGAAAGCGAAGACAGTGTGACTGAAGCCACTGTGCTGGAAGTGATGACGAAACACACTGGACCCCAGGACCTGTCCGAAGAAGAAGCGACCCAAGTTTCGGACGAAATTTTGGACGAATTAGGAGAAAAAGAGTCGGCCAGCGATTCAGACGTTCAACCCATTGAAAATCAACCCACGGAAGACACAAAAGACGTAGATCCTAAATCCAATACCGATGATACCTTTGATGTTCGTAGAGATTCCAAAACTAAACCAAGTACAACAACTGACACGGTTACCACGGCTGCAACCGAAACAGTTTCCCAATCTGATTTTGGATCGGATTTCACGGCTGATTTTGAGAGCGCTTTCAAAAACGAACCCTGCACCCCTACCAGTCAAGCCCAGCAATCCGGTACTGCAGTTTCTGGATTCGGTTCGGATTTTACCGCGGATTTCGAAGCAGGATTTAAAGATAGCTTCGTGGATAGTTCAAAGACGCATGGGGACGGTGGTTCTTCGGGCAAGGATCCCAAGCGTGGTAACGAAGTTTAGTGACAATTTACATTATTAAAAATCAACCAAAACAACAACAAAAATAACTCTTTTTCTTATAACCGCCTTTGATTCGCTGTCTTTCTAAAATAGATACTACTACAATAATAATAATAATAATATAATAACTTTACTTGTGTCTAAAAAAAGTAGGTTACATATCCGTCATTAAGTTCAATCCTGAATGGAGAAACGAACCCGTTTTGTACATACAGATTTGGTTACGAACATTACGCTAAATCGAAGAAAAGAAGTATAATTTCATCCTTGCTAAATAAACGAAACAAATTACATCATCGTTCAATCGTTGTAGACTGTGTTCCATTTAAATGCAAAAGTTGATGGTTATGATTATAAAAGTAGCCATCATGAGTTTTACCAGGGTCAAAATTCCTGTGTCACATATATATCTCCAAATCTTAGCTAAATGTTTCTAAAACTAGGGTTTGAAGTAATTCCTAAGTATCATCTATTATTAACCGATAACGATGGCTTAAGGATAATGCTAGTTCCCAACCCTAAGAGATCCTGGTGAAACTCAAAAATTTCAACAACAAAAAATATATATATGAAATTAATATGAAATAAAAAAAATCTAAGAACGTTTTCCGTAAATTATAACCGAGTTTCCGGAATATATTGTTACGTTTAATTGATTATTCAAGCGTTCCTGATTTTATTAAAGGTTCGAAAACTTAAAACAAAAACATAATGCAAAAATTTTAAAATTATTACGACGTATATAAATATTTTAAGGAAGAATACTAAGGCGCCTAGGAATGGTATATAGTCCAGTTATTATTTTTATTAATAATGGGAAAATCCACTTGTGTATAAACGCCTTATAAAGAAAATCCGCAAGTTTTTTTATGTAAAAGGAACTTTATAGCGTTTGAATTATTTTGTGTAGCTTAACTTACCCGAATGTTTTCAAACGCTAATGTAACTCCTAACTGGAAATTAGATAATTTCATTTTGATAATGGACCAATGAAACGCTTATCTTCGGAAACCAAATGTTAAATTAATTGTAAAACGTTGAGTTTTTGTTAGACAAGAAGTGACTATTACTTAACTAATGTGTGTATTATTAAAACAAAAAAAAATCTAACATAAAAGTGCTAGAGTTGTTAGCCTGAATGCTTAAATATAAATAAACTATTCCATTTATACATATACGGTTTTTAATAGTAGAAAGTAATTACCATTGGTAATTGCTATATTCAAAAGCAAGAATTTATTCGTAACTAATTTTTGACAGACAAATTCAATTAAGCCGATTCAAATGCGCATAGGAAAAAACACAGTGTCTAACAGCCAGTTCTTCCAACGTCTTCCATTGTTAAACACTTTATGTTTTTCCCATATACTTCTCTTCGATTCTAACGCATGTACGTTTGGTCAATTCCAACACAAACACCTTAAAATCCTACTATGAGCGTGGGATAAATAAGTAGATAGAACAAGGTTTCGGTAAGTTTAAAAAAAATCTTAAGTTTAACAAACAATATCGCACTGACACGATTACTAGTACTTAGCCGAGCGGCTGAGCCAGCTATGAACTTGGTTCGAATATCGAGCCAAATACTCAAAAGTACTTAAAAAAAAAACAAACAAATTTGACCTAATCAAAATACTCGATACTCTAAAGACTTTTCGATACTCGTTATGAAATTTTTTGATACTCTGATCCGAAAAAAACGGTACTCGCACACCACTGGTTGGATCGCACTGATGTCGAGCAGCTTAATATCGAGGGCCGATTGGGGGTTCCACATTGGGCAACCGAATTCGCGTATATGACGAACGTTAAGTGTTAAAGCCGGGTGAGAAATTCAGTTGTGATGACAGGAAAATTGGCTTTGACAGTGGCTACTAAACCATTAACTCGACCAAAGATTTTTTAAACAAGGGAATGGAATTTAAGGTTGTGGTCTATTTGTATTCCCAAGTCACGACATTCACTAACAAGTTTTATATTTTGGCCGGAAAGATTAATAGGACGGTAAATAGAGGCCTGACGGGGAAATTTGTAGGGTATAGGACAAGCGATCTTAAGTCGTTAAAGAAGAGACCATATTACGAGTCGACCAAACCTGAAGTCTACGAAGATCTGATTGTGAGTACACCAGAAGATAAGTAACGGAAGAGTTTGAGATCGTCAGCAAAGAGACAAAGAGTTCGTGGGCTAGGTCGTATGTATATACATAAATAAGTAATGGGTCGAGAAGGCTTCCTTGAGGTACGCCACTGGTAACATGTAAAAAATCGCTCAGGGAAAGCTACTGTAGAACATTATTTGTGACACCATAGGCTTTATGTTTAGTAAGTAGTGTACAAACCTTAAATTTAAGAATGAATTATTTTACTAATTTATTAAGTATCCCTAGGAATTGAAGAAAATATATGACGTCGACTAGAGAAATAAATGAATTTGCATTTCTTACAGGATTGTAAAACAATATATCAGGCCCATTTCTGCTCTGATAAGTCAATATTTTACCTAGGCTTAAGAGATTTATTGGCAATACAACACATAGAATACTTATCTTTCCAAACCATTTTCAAAGCACATAATTAAATACAAATATAAAATTTTGTATTTTGTCTTAAATTATTCCTAACTGAAATTGGACAATTTCGTAAGGAAACTTCAAATCAATGCCTGCCATTTTTGTTGCATTGCTAGTTTGCTACTCGACATTGTCTCCATCTGTAATAAACGGACGTCAAATCTTGAAAGATAAAAGTTTGATTATGCTGTACCCATAGTACCCTAGTTTTAGTTTGGCATAAGCTTTACGTGCCACCTGGTTATAGCAAATAGAACATTTATTTACACGTGACATCCCATGTAAAATATTTTCTAAGAGAGGTTGCTGCACTCAATGATGCCCAAGCAACATCTACGGTTGGCGCCAACTATTCTACTCCAGAATCAAACTTCCCTCTTCCAAATTCAAACGCCTTGAAGTTGAATGTCCATTTTCTAAACCTCTTTTACAGAGGTTGAAAACTACATCCACTTCCTATTGCCAGAAATTTGGAACTTGGCTAAATAAGTGGTGGCCCTTCTTTTGCTTTTTGTTACTTCCGCCATCTGACGGTGAATTTCGAAAACTATCATAAACTCGAAGATTTCTTAAGTATTTAACAAAAATATTAATTTGAATTTAACATGGTTTCAACATGGTTCTCCTCCAATGTTAAGCGAGCGTTCCACCACAGAGCTTTTACAAATATTACCACTTTGTGCAAGTATCACATGCTTTTATTTATAACATTAAAGGGCTCTCTAAAGTCATTCAATCCCACCTAAAAAAATATTGCTTCATCACTTTTTATAACATAAGATAAATAGGAAGTTCCTTAACCTGGTAGCATGAACAACGGTTATTATATTATACAGGGTGTTTCTGAAAAGTCCATCACAAATTAAGGGGCGTGTTTATGGGACCAAACTGAGCGGAAAGTACCAAAGAACATGGGGTGTACAACATTTTGTTACGGAGATATGGCCTTCCAAACATTCGGCCCTAAAACAAGGAAATATCCAAAAATGAGGAGTAACACTTAAGACCGACTAACCAGCTTGTTTAAAATTACTAGACAATTTCAATAGCCTTTAATCGAACAATTGATTTCTACCTTTACTAATCAGAAGCGTATAAATGAGTAGAAGTATGCCTACGGTGGTAATGTAAAATTAATCCCAAGTGACATGATGTTTCAAGATCTTCCCAGCACCAAGTAAAATGGTTCTGATTGAAGGGACTTTTATTAGCACAGCGTAAACAACGTTATTTTCAGGAATTAGTCCAAATGTCCACGGGCGGCATTACAAAAACGAGGCAGTCTTTCGAATGATACTTGGACATGTTGGAAGATCCCTGGCTTGTTCCTGTTATCTCAAACCGTAAAAAGCTACGCAAATCTTCATCATCACGGACAACACTCTTGTACGTTAGGTATGACCTTGAGAAAACCTAAAAGGACATCTCGAATGTATTTGAAAAACCCATCTCCAATTAAGGGGCGTGTTGTTTGTTTCCAACAGAGTAAACTCGCCCAGAGAACAATTACAATGCAGAGCCACGTTTCGGCGTTAATGGCCCACAAAGGTGGTCCCAAACAAAAGAACAAACTTTAATTTGTTTCGTTCAGTAAGTATTTCATGTGTCATAGATAAAACGCCATGATTAATGCACAAAGAAAATGTTATTGACAAGTTTTCGGACCGCGATGCTGAAATGTGGTGGTGCACCATCGTGCATGAACCACATTCTGTTTATTAAACCTAAGGGTACGTCTTCGAGTAGTTCTGGTAAATCGTCCCGTAAGAACTACAAGTAAGCCACACCGTTTAACCTGGGCTTTAGGAAATATGGCCCAATTAAATTGTCACCCACAATACTACACCACACGTTTAATTTTACATTACCACCGTAGGCATACTTCTACTCATTTATACGCTTCTGATTAGTAAAGGTAGAAATCAATTGTTCGATTAAAGGCTATTGAAATTGTCTAGTAATTTTAAACAAGCTGGTTAGTCGGTCTTAAGTGTTACTCCTCATTTTTGGATATTTCCTTGTTTTAGGGGCGAATGTTTGGAAGGCCATATCTCCGTAACAAAATGTTGTACACCCCATGTTCTTTGGTACTTTCCGCTCAGTTTGGTCCCATAAACACGCCCCTTAATTTGTGATGGACTTTTCAGAAACACCCTGTATTTTAGAACTACCAATTTCTTACTTTAGAGATTTTAACAGTGACTGTTGAATATTAACAAACACCCTGTATACATACAACCAAAAGCGTATAGAAAACCATTCTTCTTCTTCTCATTTTACATGTAAACCAAAGCCAAAGCCTAGGATAAGGTACTGACCTTCACTTTATGGTTTTCTATACGCTTTTGATACAACATAGTAATTACCAATAATAAGCAGAAAACGAACCTATTTGTAAATCTTCAGTGAGCTGGCGACCAATAATTGGAGCTGGAGGACACAGCCTTAGCGATTCCTGCACATATACATGTTTTGTTTTACTTAAATATAAAAAATGTTTAGAATTTAATTTGTGTCTAGGCTTTTAATCAAGATGAACCTTAATGACTCTTTCGAGATAGGTCAAGTGTTTAAGGTCATTGTATTCAATGTCTCTTTCGATGTCCGTTCCACAGACGGAAGTCACCTCTTGGTAGACCTTTTCTTGAATCTCCGGGTAAAGGCCGAGCAAATACAGGGTAATTGTTGTAGCAACAGAGGTGCTGTCGAAACCCTGCGAAATTCCTATGGTATAACCATAACCTTATTTCGTTCAAAGCGCACTTGTTGTTTATTACCCCTCCAATTATAGTAACGGCTTCGTCTCGAAATTGTTTATCACTCATCAATTCTGGTTTTTTCTCGAGCATTTGTAGCATGATATCCATAAAGTTAACATTTCGAACGTTATAGTCGGGCTCTTTCATATTCGCCTTCTTTCTCGTCAACTCCGTCTGCGAATGAATTGGTGTTTTTTTTTTCACAATGTGTCCGAGTTTCCTAAAGTGTCTGCTTACATGGAACGTCTCGTCGAATAATTTAACTGCATTTACTGTTTCTTTTCCCTTAGCTGTAATTTTGAACATATTGTCCGATTGCAACCATGGTCGAACTGAACGGTAACTGAAGGTTTCTTCGCATCTAATATCAATGATTATTTTTTGTTAATTATTAAGCACTCATTTATTTTGGTTGAGACTTGAAGTATCAATATATTATTTAGATTATTTGATTTATTTTTAGAAAACATTTTCGATAGCCCAACATTTCTACCATCGTTTATCTTCACAAAACATTTAAAAACAAGATGGCCCAAGGGCTAGGCCTTAATAGTAGCCACAACGTTATCTACTTCATTAGCACATAAATAAAAAGAAAAGAAATCTAAAGACCAAAAGACACAAATACAGAAGTATCCGACCCCAAAAATACAGAAGTATCCGATCCCACCAGTAAATTGGGCCCTCCCTCATTCCCGATCCTTTAGAGATAAATTAAAGGAAGAAAACTCGCTTTTTCTGAAAAGCCGTCATGATTCAGTGGTAAAGTGCCTTACTGCTAAAACCAAGAAAAATTTTAATTAAAATAAAATTTCTAACCCAGCTAGTTCCACCTATGGGTGGGTTGATATACAATAGAGTTTCTTTTAAAGCATAGCACGGGTCCTGTGGATCCCCTACAAGCGGACTTTCCTCCTGAGCTCCGGGTTTGGCTTGGCAAAGGCTAGTGGGCGGGATTTATACATGCACGCATAAATCCCGCTCACAAATACCTCTAGCTTTGCCAAGCCAAAACTGGAGTTCGTAAGGAAAGTCAACTTGTAGTGGATCCACAGGAGCCACGCTATGCTTTAAGCTAAAATCTAACGATAACGAAAGCGAAAACTCCGGCCACAACTAATACCACTACTACTACTACTACTACGGATCGGGTCAAACTAAGAGCCTCATCGTATACTACGATGTGGCTAAAAATGAAAGAGTTGAAGTACAAAATATCTCACTGTTGAGGGTTATGTTTCTGACATGCTCTGTTATTTGGAAGCTGGAAAGATTTTCCGTAATTTTACCTTCGAATAGCTTTGAAAAGGACATCTTTGGCAATATTTTCATTTTCATATTCGTAGTCAAAAACTGCGTCTATAATTAGAAAACCAAATTCAGGTGTAATTCAATTTAGGCTTTACAGACGTTTAACACTAATATTTTGAGGACTTTTTCGCAAAATTCTGCGGAACATTTTTTACCGAATTCCGTGTAATTTTGAGCAGTGAACACCAGCCACAATCCAAGAGTAAAGAAACAAACCTAAACTAAACTAAACTAAAGCCGCTGCTGGGATATTGCGCTTTTTGCTTTAGTTATCAATAACGTAAGTTCATAAGATATATTCCTTAATTTTTCCAATGGTTAGTAAGAGCTTGTCATGAAGTGACTTTGGTGAAACGTCAAACATTCTCGTAAAACGACGCCTGGTAAGGCGCTGTCTAAGGCTTTGTATAGACTGAATATAATGAAGATGGACCGCGAAAAAATGGAGCGTATAGTCTATTCTAGCGTCGTTGTCAAACTAGCCCTTAGTAGGACTCAAGCATACAGGGTGTTTTTGAAAGGTCCATCAAAAATTAAGGAGCGTGTTCATTGGACCAAACTGAGTAAAACGTATCAAAGAACATGGGGTCTACAACATTTAGTTTCGGAGATATGCCCCCCCCCCAAACATTTGCCCCAAAAACGAGAAAATATCCCAAAATGTGGAGTAAGGGTTTTAGCCATTACCCAACTTGTTTCGAAGTCATAGACAATTTCAATAGCCTTGAATTTGAGAAACACTACTGTAACTTTAGATAGCAGAAGGGTATTAAATGGGTAGAAGTACGCGTACGGCGTTAATGTAAAGCTAATACCAAGTGTCATAGTGTTTTAAGATTTCTCAGCACCCAGTAAAATGGTTGCGATTGAAGATTGAGTTCCCAATGTAAATGTATATTTTTTTAGTTCTTAATTCTTAATCTGTAACAAATAACTACTACAAGAATTGTTCAAAGTGTTCACCACCCGCGTTAAGGCAAACTTGAACACGCCTTACAAACGATTCCCTAACACGATGCAAAATGCCTGGAGTATCGCGAATAGTTTGACAGGCATTAAAGATTCGTCGACGAAGCTCTTCCACATCAGGTACTTCACTCTGATAAACTATGTCCTATAAGTGGCCCCAAAGGAAGAAATCGCACGGGTTAAGGTCGGGTGATCGAGCAGGCCATTCCACGGGTCCACCTCGACCTACCCACCGAAAAGGGAACGTCGCGTTAAGGTGAGCCCTGACAGCGAGACTGAAATGTGGTGGTGCACCGTCATGCATGAACCACATTCTGCGTACTAAACCTAAGGGCACGTCGTCAAGTAATTCCGGTAAAACGTCTTGTACGAATTGTAGGTACGCCTCACCGTTTAACCTGGGTTGTAGAAAATATGGTACTTGCTCCTGGTTCGTCCTCGAAAATAGGAAGGACTTTGCCTTCTATGGCCTCTGGGACTTCTTGCGCTCTAGGTTGAGGTCCAGCCGGTGGGATTCATCATTCCTGTCTTAAACGTCTGTCCACAGCCTCTAACGTCAGTCGGTTTGGTAAGCGTCTTTGCGGAAATCTTTCCTGATAGAAACGTACAGCTGCCACAGCATTCCCCTCGGCTAGTCCATACAGAAACGTACAGCTGCCACAGCATTCCCCTCGGCTAGTCCATACATAAGATGCATATCCGCATATTCGGCATTTGTGAAGACTTTCATTGTTATCAGAGGTCAGGGCTTGTACTTGGTTTTTATTAAAATCGTTTTGCTAGTGGTGTCTGCCTCAGGTCAACGTCCCGATAAAGCGCTTTTTTATTTCAAACAAAGTGCAAGCCATGTTTTTTAAGGAAGGAATAACAAAGTTGCATGAAGATACGTTTTTACGAAAGGAATAAAAGACGGTTCTAATACATGTACTGGTATTATTGCCTTCACATTTCAACTAAGCGACGTCGTATAATAATGAATGTCTTTACAAATGCCGAACATGCGGATATGCACCTAATGTATGGACTAGCCGAGGGGAATGCTGCGACAGCTGTACGTTTTTATGAGGAAAGATTTCCGCAAAGACGCTTATCAAACCGACTGACGTTCGAGGCTGTGGACAGACGAATCCACCCGGCTGGAAGTCCCAGAGGCCGTAGAAGACGAAGTCCTTAACTATTTTCGAGGACGAACCAGAAGCAAGTACCCGCCAGGTGGGTAAGCGATTAGGCGTTGGTCACGTGCTCGTGTGGAAAATCCTCAAAAGTCACCAGTTTCATCCTTACCATTTTCAAAAGGTTCAAGGTTTGAATCCCGCGGACTACCCACGACGCACGGCGTTTTGCCAGTGGTTTCTGCCTCAGATAAACACCATTGATTTCCCGCGTAGTCTGTTAGTCACAGACGAAGCTAACTTTTCGCGAGATGGTATTATTAACCGGCTTAATAAGCATCAATAGTCCCAAAGAAACCGTCACGCAACGTTCGTTAAATTTCGCCAAGTACAATTTAGTTTAAACGTGTGGTGCGGTATTGTAGGTGACAATTTAATTGGACCTTATTTTCTACAGCCCAGGTTAAACGGTGAGGCGTACCTACAATTCTTACAAGACGTTTTACCGGAATTACTTGAGGACGTGCCCTTAGGTTTGGTGCGCAGAATGTGGTTCATGCATGACGGTGCACCACAACATTTCAGTCTCGCTGTCCGAGCTCACCTTAACGCGACGTTCCCTTTTCGGTGGATAGGTCGAGGTGGACCCGTGGAATGGCCTGCTCGATCACCCGACCTTAACCCGTGCGATTTCTTCCTTTGGGGCCACTTGAAGGACATACTTTATCAGAGTGAAGTACCTGATGTGGACGAGCTTCGTCGACGAATCGTTAATGCCTGTCAAACTATTCGCGATACTCCAGGCATTTTGCAACGTGTTAGGGAATCGTTTGTAAGGCGTGTTCAAGTTTGCCTTAACGCGGGTGGTGAAAACTTTGAACAATTGTTGTAGTAGTTATTTGTTACAGATTAAGAACTAATAAAAAATACATTTACATAACACTAACGTAATGAACAAACCATTTTACTGGGTGCTGAGAAATCTTAAAACACTATGACACTTGGTATTAGCTTTACATTACCGCCGTACGCGTACTTCTACCCATTTAATACCCTTCTGCTATCTAAAGTTACAGTAGTGTTTCTCAAATTCAAGGCTATTGAAATTGACTATGACTTCAAAACAAGTTGGGTAATGGCAATACCCTTACTCCGATTTTGGGATATTTTCTCGTTTTCGGGGCAAATGTTTGGGGGACCATATCTCTGAAACTAAATGTTGTAGACCCCACGTTCTTTGATACATTTCACTCAGTTTGGTCCAATAAACACGCTCCTTAATTTGTGATGGACCTTTCAAAAACACCCTGTATATTATTTTTTCGTTTATAATCACATCAATTATTTGGAGATCTTCAACGATTTAGTTAAAACATTTAACTATAACGTTATCGGTTTCAGAATGGGTCTAAAAATTTTAAATAAGTTACTGCAAAAGGGCAAATACCGCTTTGGGGAAGTATTAAAGGTATGTACAATGCGTTATTTACGGGCGTCATAGTGGGGTGGCGTAGCGGTTAGCGCTTTCGCCTCGCAGCAAGAGGATCCCGGGTTCGATCCCGGACTGTGGCACCGGGTGAAAAATCTGGGAACAAATCCTTCTGCGTAGAGTTTGCAAGTTCTCTCCCCGCTTGTTAAAAAGGAGTTTTCCTCCGCGGTCTAACCCGGTTTCTCCTTTCCATCAAAACTTGCAGAGGTTAACGGTAATAGTTAGTATAGGGCGCTGTAGGTTAGCTGTGGCATAGGGGCTTGCCACCACCCCTCTATGCAATGTAAAGCGACCCACCTGTAAATAAGCCACAGGCTTAGTGTGGAAATCCCTTCGTAGACAAAGCCTAGATTATTATTATTATTATTACCATATTTTGGAGTAGTAATATTACAATTTTCTGAAGTAATCATTGGGCTATGTGACTATGTCACATTGAACGACTAGGAGGATAGATTCAATAGGAATCCCGATGCCCATTTCCAATTCACCGATAAAGCTACAAAATTCACGCATTCCAAGTAGAGCTCTATTTAATGGAAGATAGGCTCCACCCCCACATAATCACATTGTACATATCTTTAAAGACTTTCGTACTACCTTCCTAAACTGGTTCTTGCACCTCCCCAGGCTCCCAACCACACCACTTGCAACAACTCCATTATAGGTAGTTCTTCTAATTTTTTAATGTGATTATTCCTAACATGTGGCGTTATAAACTCGTATTTGATTTTGAATGAAATTTACATAGCTTCAACAGACAGAGCTATACATTATTTTTTTATTACTATTATTATTTTGCAGGAAAAAATTATGATAATAATTTTAAAGGTAAAAATTTAAATAGAATAAATAAAATAAAACCTCTCTTAATATTCAAAATGCCAAACAATCTAATATTATATTTCTTTCATAGGATTCAGATATTATATTAAATACTTGACAAATTTGGCCACAAACTAAAATTTCTTTTTACTATCGCGTAACAACTTTAACAAAAAATAAATAAATGTTAACATTGGAAATATCCGTAATAATACTATCGAGTGACTGAAAAATCATAAGCAGATGTTTCTGATAAGTCCGCCATAAATTAAAATGTGTGTTCTTTAGATCAGACTGAGTGGAAAGTCCCGAAAACATGGGGTCTACAACGTTTAGATAAAAAGATATGACAGGGTTCGTACGAAATTTTTACATATAAAATCCCTGACTTTTCCAGGTTATCCCTGACAAAATTTTAGCAATATCCCTGACCACTTTAAGGTCCACTTCATCACACCTGTCTCATATTTAGCATTGCTCGAAGCAGGGTTTGATATACCAAACGAAATCCCTGACATATCCCTGACTTTTAAGGAAAAACTTTTAAATCCCTGACTTTTACCCCTATTTTTCATATCCCTGACTTATCCAGGTTTTCCAGGTTATCCAGGTTCTGTACGAACCCATAATGGGCTGCCAAATATTCGCCCGTAAAACAAGGAAATAATCACACAATTTTAGTAAGAGCTGTACTTGCGCTGGTAAAGTAACGCTAATTACTCCAAACCAATTATTGGAGGCCCATATTTGCGTAACTAAATGTTGTAGACCCATTTGGCACTTCACACTCAGTTTGACCCAAAGAACAGAACCCTTAATATATCACAGACATATCAGTAACACCCTTTGAAATTTCTCAATTAACAGAGGAAAACTGGAAGAAATTTTAAGATATATTAAGTAAATTGGTTTCAACTTCAACAAGTATAGTAAAATAAGTAGCAAATTGTTATGTCTTATGGCATTGGCAAAATTATTAAAAGATAAATCTAAACAATATTTTTAAACCCGAGTTACACTATAGGAACTGATATAATAAATACAATTACACTTGGAAGTATGAACGCAACATTACACAAAAAAAATAAATAAATAAATAAAGGTAAATTATACCATAAGTTTATAAGATATATTCCTATACTTCGTAATGGAATAGACAAACTGAGAGCTAAGTCGACAAAACGACGCGAGAATTGACTATACTCGATTTTCGCAGTTCATATTCCTATTTAGTCTGTACTAAGCCTTTGAAAGCGCCTCACCAGGTGTCGCTTTACGAGAATCTACGAAGTTTCATCTACATCACTTCATGACAAGCTCTTATTAACCAGTGACAAATTTATGGAACATATCTTATGAACTTATGATTATACTAAATTTGGTTACCCTAAAACCATAATCTTAAAAAAATTTACTTGTGCTTTTTTATTTCTTCCCTTTGCAGGAAAAATTAGTTGATTAAGATTTATTTAATATAATCTATATTACTATTATATTTGTTATATAATTTAATACAATCTCTTTAATATAGTGCTTGTTACTTAAAGGGATAGTTTCGTATTAGCCATCACATTTTTAAAATCACTTTAAAAGTCCATAGATCTTGCAAGCTGAAATTTTCATTGCTTTAAACAATTAAAATTTAAAAAGTCAATTATGCGCTTTGTTTACATGATCTTGTACTTAAGCCTTTTTTCTTGCTAAAAGTTGACTGTGACCAAGGTCGCGATTTGAGGGATCATGGAAAAATGGTGGAAAAACACTCAAAATGACCTATCTTGGTCAGCAGGGTTGCCACTGAATTTTCAGAACCAAATTCCCTGACTTTTCTAGGTTTTCCCTGACCTTTTTAGGCCGAAAGTGTAAATGTTTACAGCACGTTTTAAGTGCTTATATTTAAATAAACTCTCTACATTAAGTTTACCAATGTATTTGTTGCATCAAAATGATTAAGAAATATTTTAACTATAAATAACAGTCCAAGAGATTTTTTAGAGAGCGTTTACTTTACAAAAACAATTCTAGAGATTTTTAAGGATTGCTCTAGAGTTTTCTGTGTTAAGACAGGATGAGGAGAAAATTTCATTGCTCTTTCAATAAAGACTTATCTCCAGAAATTTTACCAACAAAAATCTAATTCCCTGACTTTACCGCCTATTTTTAAATTCCCTGACTTTACCGCCTATTTTTTAAATTCCCTGACTTTTCCAGGTTTTCTCTGACCCGTGGCAACCCTGGTCAGGGTCTGTTGCCTGAGTGTATTTTGAACAATCAGTATAAGACCTTTTGAGAAAGGGGCGCAAAATAGTAACCCACGTGACAAGAAGGAATCAATTTAACCTCCTTTTAACCCATTTAGTTAACGAATCATGGTCATTAAATTCAATTACCATTAAATATAAAAAACCTCTTTAGAAACAGTTAAAAATAGGTTAAAATTGTGCTATCAATTTTTACAGTTAATATTTAACCGCCTTATTGCCCCAGTAGCGCCACATATTGCAACCAGAAGTAACGTTGCAACATATTAGAATTAACAACTTAACTTCCCTCAAATTACACCATTAACATGTAATAGTAAAACCACACCTACAGCGCGCTGAGGTGGAAAAAGTTATCCTTCAATTTTAAATGCACCAGCCGGTGCTTGGTTAGTCTGTGATCAAAAAATCAGGGATACGGGGTCGCAATTTTTTTAATTGCGTAGGGGTTACTAGGAATTAATGTACATTGTTGTTAATTATGGGGTGAAAATCTCTAATATATAGTTAAAAACAAATTAATGTAATAGTGAGCTACACAAAGAAAAAACACAGGAGGTTAAATTTATATTGGGGGTCAGGTCTAAATTATTGCCAAAGCTGACGACTTTCAATACGGTCGCCAGATACGAGGTAAGAGATATGAATGTGTGACGTCACATCACTACAATATTACTAGTAGTTCTCTAAATCCTTGGCCCTTCAAGTACACCTGGACACAAATACTGTATTAGTTACAGTACAGTTGTACTACCTTCTGTTCCCAATGATTGAGTGACATAAATAATCAATTAGAATTTAAGCTAATAAGAATTTCAGCTTGACTAATGCATATAGACTAAATGGTATACGGACTAAATACCCCCAAGACAAAAGACCCCCGGTCATAATCCCCCCATTTTTAAAAACGTACAAAATCCCCCCTCTCTCAAGACAAAATCCCCCAGTCATTTTCCCCCCATCCAAGTTAAGAGTACAAAATCCCCCCTCTCTCAAGACAAAATCCCCCGGTCATTTTCCCCCCATCCAAGTTAAGAGTACAAAATCCCCCCACTATCAAGACAAAATCCCCCCCACTCTGTAGACAAAATCCCCCTACTCTCTAGTCAAAATCCCCCTACTCTCTAGTTAAAATCCCCCTACGCTCTAGACAAAATTCCCTGATCATAATCCCCGGTTAGGTTAGGTTAGCTTAGGTTAGGTTAGGTTTGGTTAGGTTAGGTTAGGTTAGGTTAGGTTAGGTTAGGTTAGGTTAGGTTAGGTTAGGTTAGGTTAGGTTGGGTTGGGTTGGGTTGGGTTCGGTTCGGTTCGTAATATTTTGGAAATATTGTAACAATGGTACGCCTTTTCCAAAATATTATTTTTTACATTTATTTTCTTCCGAAGAACACAGTTTGGGGGAATTTGTCCTGGGGCTGGGGGTATTTTGTCTTCGGCATCCATTCAGGGGGAAATTGTCCGGGGGATTTTGTCTCCTACCTGAGGGGATTATGTCCTTTTCTTCTCAAATGGGGGGATTATGTCCAGGGGGGATTATGTCCTACATTCAGACTAAATTGATGCCTTAAACAATTTTAAATTAAAAGAGTAAAATTGAGAAGTTTCACACAGAGCTATCCCTTCAATTTCCTTGTAAATAATTTTCACTAAAGAGGGTTTTCGTCATTTCAACAGCGTTACCAGACCATTGTTCAGCCAAGAAACTGGGCAGAAAAGACCTAGCAATTCAGTTTCAATCAGTACTTGACTAATGTGGCTCACAGAGGTCCTAACAACACTGCGCTAAAGTTAAAGCCCAGAGAAGGGATTTTCAATTCATCATTTCCTAGCTCTTACCCATTTAGTGAAAACCATCAATATAAAGACTAGGGTGATTAAATATATATTTTATAATTTTTGTTACTGACTAAGCTAGGAAGGATTATTCTTGTTTCCTAAGTTTCTCACTATTGAGTTGATTTGATTCCATCCAGCACCTTAAGTCTGGTTTGATTTCGGGTAGTTCTGGGATGTTATTATCCGTTAATATCTCCAGAATCTTTCTAACGGGAGCTTCTGGGGTTGCTCCTCCGGTAAACGTCACGCGGTTGAATGAAACGGCTCTAATAAAATTGTCATGAATGGTCTCCATGAATTGTTCCAAATACACATCACGATCGGTCCAGTAAATTATCTATAATTATATGAGATATACATCAATAACAACAACGGATAGATAATGCATGGTTAGGCTTGCCTAGTTTATGGTCCCTAAAATGCTGGCTAATCTTCAACAACCAACTTTACCTTGCCAAAGCCAGGAACCAATCAGAAATGGTTCATGATGGCGGAGCTAAAAGTAGCCTTTACTAAGCTTAGAAGGCCAGTTAACTCCACCCTTCGACTATGGGAGCATCTAGTGGAATTTGTTAAAACTAAACCACAGCAGAGACTTGATTCAATCAATTCTTATACTGGTGAAGACACCAAGGATGTACCCCTTGGAAAAGGTTACAGCCTAAATTTAATTCTTAAATTTTGCCAAATAGTCTATCAATGTACAATCTGCTGGTCACATGACCTGCGAGTAAATTATCTTTAGATATATTTAATATATGTGTCATTTTGCAGCCTGAGATATGTTTCAACCAACATTTTTTAATTAAAAGTAACTTAACAGCATATTTTTAAAACCATTATAGACTAGTGGCGATAGAGAGGGGTGTAGACTGTGTATCCCTCCCTCTGGGAGCGCTCTTGTAAGAGGCGATACTGTACGCTCCCAGTAGGCGGATGACACCGAGCTAAGAGATAGAAGGGTATGACGTTTGCATACATAGTACTGCCATTACTCTATTTATGTCAGGTCAGATGAGTAAAAGAAACAACATTAGCTCACCTTAGTCTTAATTCGGAAAACTTGAAATAAAGTAATACTGCGACGGTATCTTATCGACACTGCACTCATGACTCCACGGCATCCAGTTTGTTTAGCAGCTTTCCAAATGCCATTGGCTACGCCAAAAGCCGTTCTACCAAACTCAAACTCTCGCAAATAACGAGTATTATTCATGTGCCAGTAGAAATCCAAGTCAGTAGAAGTACATATTCCTAATCAATAGGTTCTAATTAAAATTTTTTGAATCCAAAGGCCTAATCTTTGTTATTATGAATAAAACAGTTCATATTACCATGGGAAGTGCCTTCTTCGAGTATATATTTTTTCTTCTTGTATCGAATTTTGGAGGATATTACTGTGTAAAATACTCTTACAAAATAATTAACTTCAAATAAGACATAGGATCCGATGATAAATGGCAACAGCATCGTTTCTTAATTCGTAGTTTTCTGTAGGGTTGATTTTGACAGCTAGGCTTAACTGACAATATTTTCTTCCGGGAAGAACGCCGGCTGTTGTTAATGGACCAATGGTAACCCGGTGCTGTAATGTAAATGTAAAGCAAGGCTGCAAGTGCCTGCAGCCATAGCCCACCTGATCACGCGCAACACGACGCAAGCTAGAAGCTTCTTGCGTTATAGCGCTACCAGCTTGCGTCCGTGCGCGTGGATCGAGTGGGCTATGCTTCAAACCTTGTAAAGTTATTTAACACAAATCTTGATCTTGCGCTCGTAGAGCCAGTCTTGCTAGCGCTACTGAAGCCCGTTCAGAGTATGTGTCCGAATCTTAGCTTTAACGGGTGCATGTCTGCATGATCGAGTAGGCTACAAATCTGTAAACCCAATCAGGGCTGTACATAGTCATGACGGAGAGAGGGATGGAGCAGAAACCTCCATGCCTCTAACGTTGCCGTCTTTACCCCTCATTGAGTTGAGAAAAATACCACTAGGGTGGCCTTTCATCCGCTACGATATAAGACCCAAATAACTATATCACGCGCTTGTGGCGTTATCCCGGTGCAACCAAGGGAACTAAAAAAGGCGGGAAATTTGACTGATTTCAAGAATACATTTAAATGGCGGAAATTCAAGTATGTGACATCAGGATTAGTAAAATCTCTGAAAACATAAGGAAAGAAGCTATTCGAAAGACGTTGAGAAAACTGATTCTATTCCAAGGGCAATAACCTTTATTTACTGAGGAAGCTTCCATTTTTTCCGTTTATTTATTTCTTATCTACGTTTCGAGATGGCGACACCATCAGGTGATTAACTTGGTGGCTGTCCGTCCGTCCCGATGTTTTCAAAAGTGTTCCACACGCCCCAATAGGCAGATCAACGCAAAGGCCACTCTATTGGTACTCTTCTCAACTCAATGGTACCCCCCTTTAAGGATTTTATTAAAACTGGACATTGGGCCAGCGACCCCCCTGGCCTGGAATAAATAAACTGGTCTATGACCATTGACCAGGGCGCGTCGTCTGCTAAACTAAAGAAGTGGATAATTAAAATATTTGAATTAATGTCGGAACTCTGGTTACCCTTGATTGTTCTTAGTGGTCCTGTGGACCACTGACCCCCTTCGATTTAATTTTTGAACTGGTCATTCTCCCTGTGCCACCGCCTTATTTCCCATGCTGCCCCCATTCAACTTCAAGGTTCGTAAAGAAAAGCGCTATATTCAACTTGACTACTAAAAGAATATCATTATGTGCAGCTCTAGAGTCTAGACTCAAGTTCTAATCATAGCGCACTAGATCTTGCGCTCACAGACGCAAGCTGATAGGAAAATTATAACAGACCGTTAGGTCCGTTACGGAAAATAGATAGTCATAGCTTAAGTTTATGCGTTGCCTACGCAATTAGAATTAAGACCAGGTTGAAGCTTAGTTTTTTTTTTTTTTTTTTTTTTGCTCCGTTGTATTTGACGAGCTAGGGCTTTATACAAAGCCTTACAGCTCCATATCCGTGGGGATAAACTAAAGACCTAAAAATTTTTTGGTAGCCAGTTTGAATTGGGAAATCGAACGTAGGGAGACGACTTCTTCAGGAAGGGAGTTCCAAACGGGAATAGTTCTCCTGAAGAAAGAGTGCTTTAGTGGATCTTTGCAGGATGGCGGGAGAAAGAGTTGGCGACTATGGCCGCGGGTATAGTGCGTGTGAGGGGGGAGATAAAGTAGGTCTAATCGGAGGAGTGGAGGACACGAAAGAGGCTTATTAGATCCATGTAGGTGCGCCGACTGGACAGGGGGCCCAACCGAGGGAAGCGAGTCTGTTTTCGCGAGGTAAGTTGCGTAGAGACTTAGGGATTTTTGAAGCGCGACCCTGCACGTCGTTAAGGAGTTTTACATCACCACTAGAGGAGGGGTTCCAGAGTTGGCACCCAAATTCAAGGGTCGGACGAACATAGCAGTTGAAAAGACGCGTAAGAAATCGGTGGGAGAGATTTGGAAAATTGGCTTTGATGCTCGCGAGTATCCCGTTGGTGCGACTACATGTCCTAGCAATATGGGTGTGGAATTTGAGGTTATGGGAGACTTGCACTCCTAAATCACGACATTCGTTTACTCGACGTATATTTTGACCACTAAGGTAGTATGGAGAGGGTAGGTCTTCATCAGCTTTAGTACGGTGAATGGTGAGCAATAAGGACTTTTGGCTGTTGAAAGAGAGGCCGTTACGCGAGGTCCATGCCTCAAGCCGATTGAGGTCGGACTGGAGGGTTTGGACATCGTCATAAGAGTGGATCACACGAAAATTTTTTAGGTCATCCGCGAAGAGGCACAACTTAGAGGATAATTGAGAGGGGAGGTCATTTATGAAAATAAGGAACAGGAGAGGGCCAAGAAGGCTACCCTGAGGGACGCCACTAGTAACTGGTAGGAAAGTACTAAGGGATTCGCCAACGCGGGCTGACTGAGTGCGAGCAAGTAAGTAGGACTTAATCCACTGGTAGATATTGTTATTTATGCCCAATACCCTAAGTTTGGCCAACAGCCCAACAAACGTTGATGGGGAACCGAGTCAAAGGCCTTAGCTATATGTCTAGGTAGATGACGTCAACCCTATGTCCCTCATCAAAAGCTGAAAGCCACGTAGAAAACGCCGAAAGGAGGTTTGACTCAACAGATCTGTTGTTAAGAAAACCATGTTGGAACTTACTTAGATGGGGGGTTATAAACTGTAAGAGGGGCGTACGGATGCACTTTTCAAGGACCTTGCAAACCGTTGACGTTAATTGATGGCATCGCTTTTGCTACCTTTACCTTTGTATATGGGAGTGACGTGGGCAACACGCCAGTCCGAGGGGAGGGTCCCTTCTGTTAAGGTGAGAGAAAAAAGAATTAGAAGAGGTTTGGCAAGCGAGGAGGCACAATTCTTCAGGAGGCGGTTTGGAATCACATCGGGACCCGAAGCACTTTTTAAGTCAAGGTTGCGGAGAATATGCTTAAGATCTACTAAGTTTGGAAGGAAATCAGGCATTTGAGCTATAAGACTTAGGGGTAATACAATTAGATCAGGGGGATTTGTATTAAAGTTTTAGGTTAAAGTGTCATTTAAAGTGTTCGCCATGGCTTCATCCGAGTGGGTTAGCGCACCATTACTGAGCCGAATATTGAGACTGTAATAAGTAACTAACCGGTCGTTTACATCATAGTTTATTGACTCGTCATAAGAATATCCCAACAAGAAGTGATAAGAGTTTTGTTGTCGTCGCGGTTATATACTTTACATAATGTTTTTTAATTTAACATATATTGCTTTTTATTAGATATGTTTTACGCTTATCTATATCTAATCTAACATCTTCCTTTTTCCGGCTTTTGGAACTGTTCACCATTCGTTCGGATATCTTGCCGGTGGTTTTATGTTCCTTCTTGAGCGTGTCGTTTGGGTTGGTATTCCGTATACTGTCACGTTCGGATGGGTATTGGCTGGACGTGACTTGGGAGGGTTTGCGCTGGGGGTCCTTTGTTCTATTCCGTCTGGAGACTCCTCGGTTGCTCTTAGACTTCCGCTGTCTTCTCTGTTCGAATATGTGCTGGTTGGACGTACATTTGGTGGGTTTGAGTCGGCCGTGTTTTCCTCCCTTCCGCCTTGTACCTCCTCTGTTGCTTGTCGATCTGCTGCTCTTCGACTCCCGCTAGCTTCTCTGCCTTGCCTGCCTCTGAAGATTCTGGTTTTGTGCCGATGTGTTATCGCTGCCGGCGAGGTTTCTTTGTGTCGGTTGCTAGGGAGGTTTTCCATGTGGATTTGTTCCGGCGGAGTTTTGGCGTGTGGTTGTTTATTGAAGTTTATCCTGAGGTGTCGCCTGTTCCGTCGTAGTACTTGTCCTTGTTCCGTCCTTATGTGATAAGAGTGTGGTGTTTGGTCAAGTGCTATTATCGTGGCTCTCTCCCATTGTCGAGGGCCCCTTTCGTGCCAGACTTCTGTACCGGTCTCGAGTATCGGTTGCTTCATCATCCTGGTGTGTCTCTGACTTTGTATCATCGTTTCCTGTCTTTTCTGTAGCGATGTTTTTATCTCTTGCGTCGGAAAAGTTGGATTCAGGGTCTTTGTGGATGTTGTTAGTGGTGTTCGTATCCGCCGACCCATCAGCATCTCCGTGGGTGAAGGTAGTTCACCGATCGGCGTTGTCCGGTATTCCATCAATACGCGTTGTAGGTCCACTCCTTCTGCCTGCGCCTTGATTAGCATGTTTTTGATCGTTTGAATCGTGCGCTCAGCCATTCCATTCGATTGGGGGTGGTACGGACTCGACGTTACGTGATTAGTTCCCCACTGAGTCAAGAATTTCCTGAATTCTGTTGAATTGTAAGGTGGACCGTTGTCCGATACCAGCTTTGTTGGGGCTCCATGTCGGGCAAAGTGTGGGTGCATGAACCTTGTAACGGCTTCCGCATTGGTTGTCTGCAGTTCCGCGGCTTCCACGAATTTTGAAAAGTAGTCGACAAGGATGATCATTGTTTTATTGCCGACGTGGAAGATGTCCGTTCCAACGACTTCCCATGGCCGTTGTGGTATCTGATGCGGATGCAGCGGCAGGGATGTGTTTGCTCTTGCCCTTTGTTGGCATGTATCGCACTTCCTCACGTACTCCGTGATGTCACCGGTCATTTGTGGCCAATATACGTGAATTTTAGCCCTTGCAATGCATGCAGAGATCCCTTGATGCGCTACGTGTATTTGTTGAAGGATTTCTCTTCGTAATGTTGGCGGGATGTAAAGGCGTTCTCCACGGTATATTAGGTCTTCCTTCATATGGAGTTCCTCTTGAATCGGCCAGAAGGGTTTCAATGCCGCGTGCACTTTGTTGATAGCTGTTGGCCATCCTTCTGTTATATAGCGTCGGAGCATTTGACTTGTTTCGTCCTGCCGTGTATGAGTCTTGAAGGTATCGTATTTTTCTGCTGGTAGTGCTGTCGTTGCATGTATCACCATGGACTTGCCTTCCAGTTCCCTTGTGTCGATGTCCTGTGCTTGTTGCGGTGCCCTTGACAGGGTATCGGCTACGTATAGTTTCGCTCCTGGCACGTAGACCACCTTCAGGTCATATCTGGTCAGTTTCAGTACCAAACGTTGGAGCCTGGGTGATAGCATGTGGAGTGGTTTGCGGACTATGCTGATTAGTGGTCGATGGTCGGTTTCTACTGTGAATGTTGTCCCTGTCACGTAGTACTGGAAATGGTCACAGGCGTATACGATTCCCAGGAGCTCTCGTTCTATTGGAGCGTAGTTCCTTTGGGTTGGTGTAAATGAAGTGGATGCATATTCGACGGGGTGACCTTCTTGCATGAGTACTGCGCCCACTCCATTGGCGCTGCTGTCTACTGAGATTGTGGAGGCACGTTGTGGGTCAAAGAATGTGAGAACTGGAGCTGTCGTTATTAGTCGTTTCAGGTCGAGGAATGTGCGCTCGGTGTTGGCGTCCCAGCTGAATGTGGCGTCTTTTTTTTAATAGTGCTCGGAGGGGCGCGGCTTCTGTGGAGTGTTTTGGGAGGAATTTCGGCACAAAATTAACCATACCCAGAAAGCGTTGTAATGCTGCCCGATCCCTCGGTGCTGGAATTGCTTGAATTGCCGTTGCTCGTGCTGGGTCAATCTCTATTACCCTTGGTGTAATGATTGTTCCCAGGTACGTGATTCTCTCGACTGCAAGCTGTATTTTTTTCGTGCTGAATGTGAGCCCCGTTTGTCGTGCCCGCTCGAGTACTGCTACAAGCCTCCTGTTGTGGGATTGTTTGGTGGTCGAGATGAGAAAATCGTCCGTAGATATCTTCGTATACGGGAATTCCTCTGGTGGGTATATTTGATGCAACGTTCGTTGGAAGACTGCTGATGATGTACAGATTCCTAGTGCCAGACGTAGGAATCTGAATCGCCCGTACGGTGTCGCAAAGGTACAGAGGTGTGAGCTTGGTTCGTCCAACTCTACCTGCCAAAATGCGCTCTGCGCGTCGAGTACCGTAAATACTTCGGCTCCATGCAGGCTTGAAAAGATCTCCTGAGCCGCCGGTGTCGGATAAGGTTCCCTTTTAATCGCTTTGTTTAGGTTTCTTGGGTCCAAGCATATTCTGGTGCCGCCCTCTGCTGAGTTGTCTTCTTTCGCTACCGCCACCATTGGGTGGACCCAGTCGGTTGGTTCTGTTACTGGTGTGATTATTCCCAGGTCTTGTAGCCTTTTCAATTCTTTGATGACGCCTGCTTGTAGAGCTTGAGGTATTTGCCGTGGTGCTGAGATTGTTGGTGTCGCGTTTGGCTTGAGTTTGATCGAGTATTTTCCCGGTAATTTGCCGATTCGGTTGAAGACATCACTATATCGGTGGATGATGTCTGCCGGTGTCATCCTATCGATCTCGTCTAGTGTCGGCCGGTGTCGGTCTTGCTGGGCAACTGGCTGTCGTCTCGCATCTGGCGCTCTTTGCTGTGTGTGGCTTACGGTGTCTTCCTGGCCGCCCCTGCTTAGCATGTGTATGTCCCGATCTCGTCGTCTATTCATCGGTTGTCTTGGAAGGTGTCGTGTTATGAGGCCTAATTCGACGGATGCCCTTGCTCCCAGTATCGGCATTGTGTTCCGTGGAGTGATGTAGAAATTTTGCACTGTTGATGCGGCGAATGAAGCGCAGACGATCTCAGCCGTGCCAATAATGTCAATGGGGTGACCGGAGTATGCTCGGACCGTGAATGGTGGTCGGTGTATTATTGGCTTCGCTGGTAGCATGTCAAATATGTCCTGCGAGATGATATTTACTTGTGATCCCGTGTCCAGTTTCATTGTAATCGGGAAGTTGGCAAAGTAAATTGTTTCCAGCCATTCGTCATCTTCCCTGGTCAGTGGCGCTCGCATATCGTGGCAGTGCAGGGTTATTTGATTGCAGTATAGATAACCGTAATCGTGTGCTTGTCCATCATCTTCGTACGTATAACTTGGATCCCGGCCTCTTTGCTCCGAGAGATGTGGGGAATGCCATTGGTCGCTTCTCTGCTCCCACGTCAGTGCGTGCGTTTGCCTTGATCGGCAACACGCTATCCAGTGGCCGGACCTCTGGCATCCATGGCATGTATCATTTCTGGCGGGGCATTGGCCTTGGATTTTATGATGGGTACCGCAATTACTGCATCTTGGCTGCTGACCCGGATCTCGTGCCCTGCCATCGTTCTGATACCGGTGATTGTGGAACCTAACTGGTGCCCGCACCGGTTGTCTCTGTCTCGGCTGTCTCGTGTGTTCATATGACGAGCGGCGGTCTCTCTTCCGTATCGCGTCTAAATTGACTGTGTTTGCGTCCTCTTTATCCGTTGTCGCGGCAATAGCGTTTGCGTGATTGCTGGAAGATTCATCGGCTTGACATTTGGCAATGGCGTTGTCCAGGGTGAGGTTGCGGATGGACAGAAGTTCTTTTCGCAGCGAGTCTTTCCGGGTTCCGCAAACTATTTGTGTGCAGATGAGCGAAGAGTTGAGTTGACCAAATTCGCAATTACGGGCCTTCGTCTTCAAGTCTGTGATGAATTCGTCGAACGGTTGGTGTGCGCCTTGGTGCGTTGTGAAGAAGGTGTAGCGGAATGCAACGAGGTTTTTGTGCGGCTCATAGTATTGGTCGAAAGCGCTGTAGACCATATCAAGCGTAAGCGTATCTTCGGCAGGGACGTTGATGGTGAATGTGTTGTATATTCTTCTAGCGGCGGGTCCAATAATATGTAGAAAGGTGGCGATTTGAACGGCTGGTGTTTCGTCCGATAGTTTGGCTGCCAGTGCGTAAATCTTAAAGCTGTCCCGGTATTCCGCCCACAAGGCCGCAGGGTTGTTGCTCCCTCGGTGGAATGGGTCCGGACTCTTGAAGGAGGTTGACGTCATCGTGGATGGAGCTAGGACGACGTTGGGTACGTAATGGAGGTCCGCAGGTTCCGATGTTCTGACACCATGTAATAAGTAACTAACCGGTCGTTTACATCATAGTTTATTGACTCGTCATAAGAATATCCCAACAAGAAGTGATAAGAGTTTTGTTGTCGTCGCGGTTATATACTTTACATAATGTTTTTTAATTTAACATATATTGCTTTTTATTAGATATGTTTTACGCTTATCTATATCTAATCTAACAGAGACGAGTCGGGAGGGAACGGATTTGACGGCGTACGAAACGGTAGAAGGCACGTGGGTTTGTCTTGATTGTGGATAGTTTACGAGCATGGGAATGCGAAGTTGCTTTGCGTAATAGAGATTTGACTAAGCAGACTTGAGACTTGTAGAGGGGTCGGAGACGGAGTTGTGCGTGACTGTTGTTAGTGGAAATGGCGTGGCTCAGTTTCTTCCATAGTCGTTCTTTTTTGCGTATGGCACGTTTCGTAGAACGAGTAATCCAAGGCCGGGAATGGCGCGACACTGAGTGATCATAAAGCGGAATTGCCTGAGAGATACAGGCAAAGAGTTTTTCCCTAAGGTTGGGGGCTTTACCTTATCTCGACGAAATATATTTCCTCACGTGATGGCGCGCTTAGCTATCCTTCTTGTTGTGTCGTGGTGGAATTAAATGTAAGACGTGTTTTTAATTTAACATCATTTTAATTACTAAATCAACAATAAAAGTAATAAGTGGTTCGGATCAGTCAGTCGTTGCGTAGTAGTGTATTATACTCTGGTCCCTAACGATACGTACATAATACTTCTGGCGGTCATAATCTGAACTAGGTGTAACCGCGTTATTTAAACTACAGATATGACAATACTCTCCTCAAAAAAATGAACAAAAGAAAAATGTTACATGTTAATATATTGATAAGGATAGTGTAGTGGTGTTAATCATAACCGAGTCTATGAGGAGGTTTGATTGTGCGACTAGATCTGCGAAGCGTTGTTGTGGTTTCGGTAGCTGTCGCTCCTGAGGTAGGCTTCGTGTGAGATCTGGGTGTGAGATCAGGAGTATGTGCGTTTACCGATGTCGATGTACTATAGTAAGGAACATTCGTGGTTGAGGCACTGTCTCTTAGATGCGTAAGAGGAGACGACTGTTGAGAATTATGAGGTGTGGGTGTATTGGGATTGTTCTCCAGAGTGGATTCTGGTGTGGAACTTGAATCGTTAGTTCGTTCATCGAGACGTGTGGATTGACTCTCAGCAACCAATTCGGTTTGAATAATTGAGTGATCTGGTCTCATTTGATTTGTGTGTCTTCGAACTAAGCCGTCTGCACTGTTAAAAAAAATGGAACTGTTTGACACCTTTTGAGGTGTTTCCTAATGCATCCCCAGTAGCACCTCTATTGGTGTTTAAAAGCACCATTCGAGAGGATGTCAATACGCACCTTTCAAAACGGTGCGAAATAATACCTTCTCTGAAGGTGCTTTTTAAATCCTGTTAGGTGTTTTAATCACTTAGAATAGAGGTGTTATTAATACCAGAAAAAGTGTTAATAAACCTTTTAAAAAAAGGTCTTTTTGAGACAAATTTGGAATGACAAAAGTGAGAGTTTATATAGAACGAGTAATGAAGATTGCATCTGAATCGAAACGCTACACGCAAATCAAAGTTAATATAAAGCGAGTAGGATGAAAAGATATCTTACAAAACGATAATATTTTCTTTTTGCAGAATATTAAATGGAAATATTTTAAATATTTTTCGGCATTACGATTCTTTTAGTAGTTGTGTAGCTATAAAGTTCTGTTTCATTTCAGACACACAGATACGTCCAGTGTAATACCTCTCCGTGACGTCATCGTCACTCGGAGAGATAAAAACCTGGGTCAAGGGGAAATTAAAGTATTTTTTATGAATTACTCTAATTCCAAGAAATTCCAGCATATTGAACTCTTCGAGAATTATTTTCCAATGATTGAAAAATCTTAACAAGTATGAATTCCTTCAAGGTAGTCCAAAGCAATTTTTAAAATCTTTGGGATATTTTTAGAATGCTTCACTATGCAGGTAGAATTAATAGGTGATTTCCCTCTAAGGTCATATCAAAAACCTTTCACTTAAAAAAAAAACACCATATCAGCTAAAAAGTGTTAAGTCAAGCCCAAAGGTGTTTATTCGCACCATTCAAACAGATTTATATTAAAAACACTATTTCCGTTTTTAAAACAATTGATAAGGGTCAATTAACATCTAAAGGTGTTTATACGTACCAGTGAATCACCGTTTCCTTAAAAAATACCTTAAAAGAGTCAACTAGCTCCTTTTTACGGAGAAAACACCATCTCAGTTAAAAAACACTCTAAAAAGAGTATATAAACACCTCGAGGTATTTCCGAACACCCATGAAACACCTTTTTTTCTAACACCATGGTGTTTGGACTTCGAACATAGTGTTTCCCAGATTTCGGGTGATAGTTCCTTTTAACCAACTAGATCCTCTCCCATAGTTCTTGACGTAGACGCGTGTCTGTGCGGCATAGATTGTCTTGGTGTCCGGCTTCGTTTGTTCATATTGGTTCGCCTGGTGTTGAGGGTTAAATAGATCGAGGGTAGTGTATAGCTTTCTTCCTAACATTATCTCAGCTGGTGAAGTTCCATTCACAAGCGGTGTTCTTCGATAATTGAAGAGGAATTTTGCAACCCGTGCGTCTAAGCTTCCATGTGGATATCTTTGAAGACCGAGAGCAATTTCGTCAATGGACGATGACGACTTAGTAAAGGGGTGATTCATAAAAGTAACTTTCCTTCGGTTCATTCAGGATTTTAAATTATATTACTATTTTATTATTAACTTTAAGAAATTTTCTTCTGAAAGCTGAATTTCGGCAACGAGAACCGTAGACAGAGCGAGAACTAACGTTGTACAACCTTCGAAGGAAAGATCGCTAACCGAAACTTCTATTTTTAAGACTCCCTTTATTTCGTGTGAAACAGTTCAACATTCTGTTCGGCTCAATCCAGTTAAGGCAGTCATGCTGAAGAAAGAAGTGAAAACCAGTAAGAGTACGATAAAGAAATCTACCCCTTCAGCTTTGGGCGTGTTGCCCGCAGCCTCGTATGCACCTCGACAGCTCGGCGGGAAAAGTTTTCAAATCGAAGCATAGCTTCACTGACTGGATAGTAAAGAGCGCACCTAGTTTAAAGGCGAACCTAATGTCAGCAATATAGTATGTAGTTTTACCAACTTGTTTTTAACTCTCTGAGTGACGATGAAGTCACGGAGCGGTATTACACTGGACGTATCTGTGTGTCTGTCACTTCGTTCGCAGTTAGCAAATCGGAGCAAACTCGTTCGCAGAAAGCAATTTTTACCTTTCCGAGTGACGTATGTCACGGAGAGGTTCTAATTTCGACGTGTCTGTCTGTCTGTGTTTCTGTGAGTGTGTCAGTCTGTTGTTATTGACTTAAACCCCAGGGGACCGCGTTCGCAGTTTTCAAATCGGAGCAAACGTTTTCCCAAATTCCGGACCGGAAATTTGGAAAATTGTATTCCACTTACAATCCGTATTACTCCATTGTCTGTCTAACATTGTCCATCCCACGTGGACACCACTCTGTACTTAATAGCTTCTAAGCACCACCATCATCTGGTCTTTTGTCCATCCCACATGGACACCAGTCTGTACACACAGGCTTCTACATCACCATCGCCATCATTTAGTCTTTTGTCCATCCTACATGGACACCAGTCTGTGCACACCGGCTTCTACACCACCATCATTTAGTCTTTTGTCCATCCCACATGGACACCAGTCTGTACTTTCTGGCTTCTAAACACCACCATCTTCTGGTCTTTGTTTTTGTCCATCCCACATGGACACCAGTCTTTAAACATTGGCTTCTACTCCACCATCATCGTTAAGGTTAAGACATACGCGGCGACCGGCTAGGGTTACGAGAAACGTCTAGCCTCCCAACGGTGGGGCTTCCACCAAAGGTTCACGAAATGGCGGATTGTCTTATCCAAACCTACGATTCGAATCCTTTATATACTACCTATTTGAGTATGGCGACGCAAGAGGCGTATGCTTCATTTCAAACGTCAATATTAGTCAAGTTTCTCAAGAATGTTTAATTGTTCTTTATCAAAACGATGTAACGTTAAATAAGGCGAACAACTAACAAAGAAAATATTAAATTTTAATTATAATTATTTTAATATTTAAAATAATCTTGTTTCTCGATTCAAAATTAATACGGAAAGAGTTAACAAGTTGGGAAAACCAAAATATTACCTCTCCGAGTCAAGAGGAGGCCTACTTACAAACTTATTTACCCAGATATGGAAATGTTTCATTTTTTAAGAACAAATACTGAAGTTCATTTTATGAAATATTAAAGAGGTATACAAAGCATAGCGAATGTACTGTAAATCAGACGACATTTTACATCCAATAAGGATATACTTGTACACATTAAAATCATCCGATGGGGGAAAAACGGGAAATAAAGAGATAAAACTTTGGAGGGATATTACTTTTACGTGTTTGTAGAGGCCCAAATTTTCCACTCCTCAACTGTATACCCTCTATGTTCAAAACCAGATTCATAACAGGGTTGCAGTGTAAACATGAACTTCTAACAGCGCTGAGCTCTGCTGAACGCGGCCTAGATTTTCACCATGATGCTCTATTCAATTATAAAATCTAAGCCTGGTTATTTAAAGGTGTATTTAACTTTCGGCTCACTCTGAACCGTTAATGTCTCTGCATTACAGAAACGAAAACCAAACCCAAGCGTTTACTTTTTGGTTCACTAGGCCTACTGACAAATAAAATTTCATTAGGCCGACATAGTAGCGTTCTTCTCGTTATCAATAACGAAAGGATTATGCTATAAACAGATGTAGTATAGCTTAAGTAATATATAAACATCCATTTCAAATAATAATATAAAAAAAAATTCTTGGGATATCAAAATGAAACAGAGGATCAAAGCTACAAAAGTACTAAATGCATCGTAATTACGAAAAAGATTTCCACATATTCACTTTATATTATGGAAAAAGTGAATATTAACACATCAAAACAAAGCGAACTGTTAACGCGGCGCACTAGTGTGAAAACGGACAGACACACAAAGACAAAAAAATAGACTGCTTTTTAACTTTTCCGTATTAATTTTGAATTGAGAAACAAGATTATCTTAAATATTAAAATAAATATAATTAATATTTAGTATTTTCTTCGTTAGTTGTTCGCCTTATTGAGCGTTACATCGTTTTAAAAAAGAATAATTAAACAACCTTGAGAGACTTGACTATTATTGAAGTTTGAAATGAAGCATCCTCCTGTTGCTTCGCCTTGCTCAAATAGGTAGTATATAAAGGATTCGAATCGCAGTTGTAGATAAGAACATCGCAATTGCGTGAACCTTGGAGGAAGACCCCTCCATTGGAAGGCTAGACGTTTCTCGTAACCCTAGCCGATCGCCGCGTATGTCTTAACCTTAAGGATGATGATGGAGTAGAAGCCAGGTGTACAGACTGGTGTCCATGTGGGATGGACAAAAACAAAGACCAGAAGATGGTGGTGTTAGAAGCCAGGTGTACAGACTGGTGTCCATGTGGGATGGACAAAAATTAAGACCAGAAGATGGTGGTGTTAGAAGCCAGGTGTACAGACTGGTGTCCATGTGGGATGGACAAAAACAAAGACCAGAAGATGGTGGTGTTAGAAGCCAGGTGTACAGACTGGTGTCCATGTGGGATGAACAAAGACCAGGAGATGGTGGTGTTAGAAGCCAGGTGTACAGACTGGTGTCCATGTGGGATGGACAAAAACAAAGACCAGAAGATGGTGGTGTTAGAAGCCAGGTGTACAGACTGGTGTCCATGTGGGATGGACAAAAACAAAGACTAGGAGATGGTGGTGTTAGAAGCCAGGTGTACAGACTGGTGTCCATGTGGGATGGACAAAAACAAAGACCAGAAGATGGTGGTGTTAGAAGCCAGGTGTACAGACTGGTGTCCATGTGGAATGGACAAAGACTAGAAGATGGTGGTGTTTAGAAGTCAGTAAGTTCAGAATGGTGTCCATGTGGGGTGGACAAATGAACAGAGTTGTTAGACAGGCAATGGAGTAATAGACTGTAAGTGGAATACAATTTCCGGGACTGTAAATGCGGTCTGGAAATTGAATACACGTTTGCTCCGATTTGGAAACTGCGAACGCGGTCACGTGGGTGTAACAACGGACAGACAGACACACACACAGACAGACAGACACACAGACACGTCGAAATTAGAACCTCTCCGTGACATACGTCACTCGGAGAGGTAAAAAGACAGCGGATTAGGGAAATGTTTACCGGTGAGCTCTGTCGTCATAGCTTTTCTCCGGTCATCGGCGTTTTATAAATGACGCTAGCGCAATAAAGCGTGCAAGGTACCAAGGCTTAACAAAAATTGTATGATAACATATTTATAGAGATAGATAATTACTTTTATAATTAAAATTAGAAACTAACATTTCTCTTAACATTCTCGCGTGATCAACTGGTTTCACGCCAATTAATTAGCTATAGTCCCATAGAGCTATTTGTATTAATTCCTCCACGTTATCCAAAAGCCGACTATTTTCTTTGAAGACCGCGCTAGCTAAGCGCTAAGCACCGTGACGTCAAATTTCAAAAAACCGTTATGTAGGATACTGCTAACACCGCTGGGCTCTGCTGAACGCGGTGCAGATTTCCACCATGATTATAATATCTAAGCCTAAAGTGTACTTTACTTTCGGCTCACTCTGAACCGTTAATGTCTCTGCATTACAGAAACGAAATCCAAACCCAAGCGTTTACTTTTTGGTTCACTAGGCCTATTGACAACTAAAGTTCATTTGACCAACATAGTAGCGTTGTGCTTGTATTCACTTTAGAAAGGATTATGCTATAAACAGATGTAGTATAGCTTAGGTAATATATAAACATCCATTTTAAATAATAATATTAAACAAAATCTTTGGATTATCAAAATGAAATAGAGCTTTAAAGCTACAAAAGTACTAAATGCATCATAATTACGAAAAATATTTCCACATATTCACTTTATATTAAGGATAAAGGGAATATTATGGTTCTGTAGGATTTCTTTACACATCAAAACAAATCGAACTTCTAACGCAGCGCACTGCGGCACTAGTGTAATAACGGACGGACACACACAGACAATAACATAAACTGCTTTTTAACTCTTTCTGTATTAATTTTGAATTGAGAAACAAGATTATCTTAAATATTAAAATGAATATAATTAATATTTAATATTTTCTTCGTTAGTTATTCGCCTTATTGAACGTTACATCGTTTTAAAAAAGAACAATTAAACATTCTTGAGAGACTTGACTAATATTGGCGTTTGAAATGAAGCATACGCCGGTTGCTTCGCCTTATTCAAATAGGTAGTATATAAGGGTGTCGAACTACGGTTAAAAGCAAGAACAACCGCAATTGCGAAAACCTATCGTGGACAACCCACCCTAGGGAGGCTAGACGTTTCTCGTAACCCTAGCTGATCGCCGCGAATGTCTTAAACCAAACGATGACGATGGAGTAGAAGCCAGGTGTGCAGACTGGTGTCCATGTGGGATGGACAAAAACAAAGACCAGAAGATGGTGGTGTAGAAGCCAGATGTACAGACTGGTGCCCATGTGGTATGGACAAAAACAAAGACCAGAAGATGGTGGTGTTAGAAGCCAGTGTGTACAGACTGGTGTCCATGTGGGATGGACAATGACCAGAAGATGGTGGTGTTAGAAGCCAGTATGTACAGACTGATGTCCATGAGGGATGGACAAAAACAAAGACCAGAAGATGGTGGTGTTAGAAGCCAGTGTGTACAGACTGGTGTCCATGTGGGATGGACAATGACCAGAAGATGGTGGTGTTAGAAGCCAGTATGTACAGACTGATGTCCATGAGGGATGGACAAAAACAAAGACCAGAAGATGGTGGTGTTAGAGGCCAGTGTGTACAGACTGGTGTCCATGTGGGATGGACAATGACCAGAAGATGGTGGTGTTAGAAGCCAGTGTGTACAGACTGGTGTCCATGTGGGATGGACGAAGGCCATAAGATGGTGGTGATTAGAAGCCAGTAAGTACAGACTTGTGTCCGTGTGGGCTGGACAAAGACCAGAAGATGGTGGTGGGAGAACTCAAATAGAGTAGCCATTTCCGTGACTGTGAAAGCAGTTCGGAAATGGCGAACACGTTTGCTCCGATTTGGAAACTGCGAACGCGGTCACGTGGGTGTAACAACAGACACACACACAGACAGACACACAGACACACAGACAGACACACAGACACACACGATCGTTACAGAACCTCTCCGTGACATACGTCACTCGGAGAGGTAAAAAGCAGTCTATGTTTTTGTCTGTGTGTGTCCGTCCATTGTTACACTATTGCGTCGCGTTAGCAGTTTGCCTTGTGTTGATGTGTAAAGAATTTGTCTGTGTGTGTCCGTCCATTGTTACACTATTGCGTCGCGTTAGCAGTTTGCCTTGTGTTGATGTGTAAAGAAATCATTCAGAACCTTAATATTCCCTTTTTCTATAATATAAAGTGAATGTGTGGAAATACTTTTCGTAATTACGATGCATTTAGTACTTTTGTAGCTTTAAAGCTCTGTTTCATTTTGATATTCCAAAGATTTTTTTTGACATTGTTATTTGAAATGGCTGTTTATATATTACTTAAGCTATACTACATCTGTATATAGAATAATCCTTGGTTTAGTGATTTCATGAAGGAAACTAAGACCTAAACTCCGGCGGGTATATCAACTATTAACCGCAAGAGGCTTAGTGAAACAAAGAGTGAATGATTGAGGCCTGAGGTGAAGTAAACTTTGGGCTTTGATTTTCGTGTCTGAAATGAAGAGACATCAACGGTTCAGAGTGAGCAGTAAGTTAAATACACTCTTAAATAATCAGGTTAAGATTTTATAATAGAAGATAAGATCATGGTGGCAATTAGATTAGTAAAAGGGCTAATGGTAAACGGGTAGCAGCTACAGACTGTTTATTCTCTTTATGGTGCGCATTGACTATCAGTGCGTCTAGCTACAATTTAGCTTTGGTGTTATTTAACGTTAACAGTCCACTCATGTTGGCAAACTAAGAATATTGTTGAGGTGAGACGAGACGATAGTGTTTACACTGCAAGCCAGTTGTGAATGTAGCTATCAGAATATAGGGTATACAGCTGAAGCGTAGACTTCATTTGCTGTTCTTTTCCCCATTGACTGATTTCCATGTGTCCAAGATTTATCCTTATTGGATGTAAAATGTCATCTGCTTTACTGTATATTCGCTATGCTTGGAATACTGCGTCAATATTTCGTAAATGTTTACTTCAAAAAAGAGAAATAATTCCATATCTAGGTAAATAAGTTTGTAGTAGTAGACCTCTTGACTCGGAGAGGTAATATTTTGGTTTTCCCAACTTGTTGGCTTCTACTCCCATCGTTAGGATAAGAAGTACGCGGTGATCGGTTACGAGAACCGTCTAGCTTCCCAATGGCAGGGCTTCCACCAAAGCTTCACGCAATTGCGGGTTTTCTTACCATTTATTCGTAAGAAATCAATGGAGTGATATACCCTAAATTTCCAAAAAACTGTTAAAGATTCATACGCTTGGATTCAAACGTCTTTGACTTCTGTTCTATTCGTTTCGCTTTCCTATTATGATGTTGTTGTTTGTCATACTGACAATGAGGGAAATTATTAATTTATATTTCACTTTATTTATTATGTTTCGACGGGATAATTTTACGTTCCTTATTTTAATTAGTGGTTTCTTTGACTGCCATTCTATTAGTTTGGATTTCCGTTTTCGATTCAGGTTCCATTTTTTTGCTTTGTTAAAATTAGTTTAAATTTCACGCGTATGAAGTCGCGGATAACAGCTAGTAACATATATTTGGACAGCCGGACACTATTTGCCGCTTCCCTTTAGTAATGGTCTACTTGGCCGTAGTATAAAGTAATTTATGTTTTATTGTTATGTTAAGTAATTATATTAATCTATGTTAATGTTGTGGTATTAAATGCTAATAATGAAATTAATGTTGCAAAAAGCAATAGTAATTACAATACTTGTATAATGTTTCAAGGAGTCAAGGAAAATTGTTAGACAAAAAAATCTTTATCGAGTCGTTCATTGTCAAGTTCTGTTGATAAATTAAGTTAAACAGCTAGTAAAAACGCATTGATGTTATCATAATTATTGGCTTTAATCATTTTGAAAGATGCTCAGAAAAATGTTGTTAAGATCATTTTATAAAATAAAGTAGGAGAAACACAACTTCTATAAATACGTTAATAACAATGTATTTCCGAATAAACCCAATATCCACCCCAAAATTTGTAATTATTCGAAACTTTCTTGGTTAGGAAGAGACAATAGTCATTACAAATATTTCAAAATTTAGATAGGCATACGACTTTAACAACATGATATTTTTGACCAAAACTCGTTTAGATAAACGTGACTCAACAAAGAGCTATGAAAAATATTACAGTTAATATCTGCGTGTTCAAACACAAAAGCCAATTTTCTTAACATTTGTTGTAATATAAGTCAAAAAGATACAGCGGAAAAGCGTGTTCACTTTTAATGACTTGTAAATAAGAATGCATTGTATATATAATGCTATCTATATTCACGTGGTTTCATATGTATTTGATAAAGACTATTTTAATGCTTAGGCGATTTAACACTGTATTTCAATACGCCACAGCATTCCCTATAGAATGCTTTCCAAAGGTTAAAGGAAGGAATACAGTCACTATAGTAACGAACAAAAAAATCTTAAAATCGATATTATATTATTTTTTAATGAATTGATCCATTAATTAACCGAACTCTCAAGATAAAACTGAACTTTCAACGTCTATAGATTTTTAATTTCGTCTTTAGTTCGAGAGATTGAAAACGAGGGTAGCAAAGTTACTTTATCATGGGGTTTACCTATCAGTTTGATTGATGGCTGCATGGTGCGTGCTAGCGAATTACTGATTTGTGACATTTGCAGGCTGGATCCGTGTAAATGATGGAACATTCAAATTTGACGGAAGTCATCTTTTTTAACTATTATCTTAAGGTTAAAAGATTTATAGGGGTAACAAAAAGAATATTCAGATTCTACGTGCCTAAATACATATTTTATACAACTATTTTCAAACGGAAAATATGGAAAGTAGTACTTTGAAATGTTGGCACAATTTCGTTTGGTAAACACAGAGAGTTTTAAAACCAAGTAAAGAAGCTTCATATTGTGCAAAATATTTGACTTTCAGTTATTATGCTTTTTATAATGATCAAACTCGTTTGAATCAAAAATTTTGACCATTATACTTCTAAAATTCGCGTACTTATAAGCTAAATATTTTGTCTTAAAACATCGAACAACTTAGGGGTCGCAAAATATTTTTAAAAAAATCGACAAAATAACGGTAGTCTATATTTTAACGTTAATTTGCAGTTATATCAGGTTAATTACATTTACGAAGGTAACATTTAAATTACCGATTTTGAAATAATTAAATAATAAAGTACGAATTATGCCTAAATACTTGTTAGGTCCTTGAAGTTTCACAACAATAAAATTTTAAATTTATTTGTAAGGATTAGTCTAACCAATAGAAATATGTTATTTTCAAACGTAACTCTGAGAATGGCCCTGGATTACGTAAGCTGAGAAAAATATTCGCTGAAAACTTTGATCCCTACAGTTTCAATTTCTAAAATGACTTTTACAATCTAAGTTTAAAATGGCTTTAATGTTTTCAGAAATACATCATGGCAAATACGGGCGAGTTCAATTTTAAATCTATTTCTAAACACGCTGCCGTTGTTACAGAATTTTTAACCAATTTCAAAACGTAAATACAAGCACTAATTGAATAAGATGCCTGAAATTAATTTCGACTAATTTTAGAAATAAACTTCAATTAATTCCCGAAGCTAAAAATCGTGTAAGTAAAATTCTAATATTATAGTAAGGTTCTTTTTAAGTGTTTGTAAGTAGAGATTATATGTTTATAGTTTGAGAAATATTTACAATAAACTATGTTTTTGAATATTTATATTATTATATTATATTATATTATATTATTATTTATATTATCTTCCGCGTTTAATATATTTAGAATGCAGACTTAAGATACCTAGTGGTTGGTTTTTGGTACAAATTTCCAATGATCTCCGAATATAATAAAGATTATCAACTTGGACCGCCCATTGACTTTACTTACTATTCGTTTCTGGTCAAATACGTTCGACCGGAATACATTAACGTCAATAGAATTTTTCGAATTATCACTTGCGGAGTGTGTATTTATAATAATCACAATGTTTCATAAAATTAAAACCAAATTTAACATCTAGGCTTGGTTTATTTTGTTTGTCGGCACATTACTTATCAATTTGAAACTTGTAAAACTTCCACAGTTGAAAACAACACTGGGAAAAAAGAAAATAGGCAAGAAATTGCATTTTACTTCTAATTCTTTTGAAGAATAAAATTATTTGACTCTAACATATCCACAAATCTACACTCTAGACGATTTAATGAAGGAGCAGAACTTGAACGTCCTCGTCAAACAAGAATCTTTCATTTTCCGCTACTTCAAAGTATGTCATTAAATTATTTTGATAGAAATAAAGGGTGTAGGGTGAGTCAAAAACAGTGTTGTTTGAATTAAATCAGGCGATTTTTTTAAAAAAATCATTTGATTAAAATCAAGTATTTATTTTTATTTAATAAAAAAACATTTTCTAAGCTTCCACGAAATAGTTTAAGAAACTTAACTAGAAAAGACCTAAAATTAAAAACAATCATGGTTTTGGCATATTTCAGTTTAAGTTTTTTCCAGAACTCCAGTTTGTCTTGCCACTCGTGGTCAATTTTAACTGGAGTAAGATTCGAAATAGGCTGGGAAATGAAATAGTGGTCAAGCTAGTCTTTTTGTACAAGCATTTGAATAGTAATAATAAGAATAACTTTGTAGAAAAAATCCAATAGCTGCTTAAATGACATGATTATTTTTCTTTTTGTTAATTTTGACTCAATAGTTTTCATGTTGGTAATTTACTAACTAGTAGTTTAATAAAAATCAAATACATCAATAAAAATAAAAAAAATCCTATTTAAATAAAAAAAATAGATTTTTTTGAAAAAATAAAAAAAATCAACAATCCTGGTCAAAAATGTTCTTGATACATAATTATTTATTATCTTTTAATCATTCCCCATTCCTCACGCTCTCTTGCTAATAAGAGGTTTTAATGTTATTAAAGGGTATGAGAAGCTTCGTTTGAAAAACCTCTGATTTATATAGCAAAAGATAGAATTATTTACTGTGAATTCAAAAATATCTAGCTTTTATTTCTCCGATTTCTAGTTATTTGGCAATATGCATTTGAAAATGCTTCATATGAAATTATTTAAAATCCACTTTTTAAGAAAGGCTACAATGTTGTCTTGTTTTTGATGTCACACACGCGAGATGGTGCCACTCTCTCCGCTATCAAAGCATGGACAGAGCTCGAGACGCGTATAGCTCGCGCTCGCGCTCGCGCGTATAGGTTTCCCGCCAGGCTTGGAAATAAGGTGTATTTCTGAACTAGTCCTCCGGACCAGTGACCCCCTGATGTCTTAAATATGAAACTGGTCCCGGGACCAGTGACCCTTCCCCAATTTATTTTTCTACTGGTCACAGGACTTGTGGTCGTTCTCTCTTCTATAAAAATCTCTCTCGGCTTAGGGTTGTATACACAACTGGACTCATGGAGTCGAAATTTATGTTCAAATGAAAATAATTAAAGAGGTCCCCATATCAATTTTTAATAAAAGTAGGAATTAATAAACTAGTCATTGGGACCAGTGACCCTCACGTTTTGAATAAAAAAGTGGTCCAAGCTATTAATAAACTGGTTTTTGACCTGTAAACCTGTCTTATTTCCTAGCCTGTTTCCCGCGCTTTTTTCCTCAACGTCATAGTGATGTCATAAACCAACCGAACAAGCTGACAAGACAAAATGATTTATATATCGAAACTGAGTTTTCGTGATTTTCCAATGGATTTTAAAAATAGGAACTTTGGTTCAATTATATTAAAAACTTTATATTTTGAAAGTAGAGACTTAAAAGTGTAATATAATACCACTTTAGTGCTAAAATATGATATGAAATTGTAAATTCCCATACCCTTTAATGAGATGAACAATACACAAAAATTTTAACTCTCGGTCAACATTTTTCGCTTTAATAAGTTTTATAAATTTTTAGAAACACTACAAGACTTTTTTCGACAACAACCGGTCACCGAATGCAACTTAGAAACAGAAATATATAAGGCTGAACAATGGTGTAAGCTTCAAAGCGAGGAAAAATACCGCTTTCGTAACCTGGTTTTACACAATGCGGCGTCACTGCAACCACTACGACCGCCTTGACGGAGTGAACCCAGGAGAAAGTTTTATGGTCAGACCCTACTCCTATCTCATTCCGAATCACGCCTCCATGGAAGGCAGAGAAATGTTCGTTCAAAGGCATCAAAAGAAGACTCTTATGGTTTAGTAAGACACATTTTAATTGATTATAAAGAAATGATCTGTAAATAATTATTGACAGACTGCAAGCTTATCTGGAAACCGGTCATGATCGCCGTACCGAAGACCTGCGGTTCGAGAAAATTTGTGTTGTGAATGACAGCAAAAAACACGGAACCATCAAGAAATTGACTTCCGACTTGAAGAGTCTGGCTCCGGCTTTCGCAGTTCTAATTGTCTCGTACATTTTGAGCGTGATAGGGCTCTTGTCCAAACGTGGCGTTAGTGACATGAAACGAACCATCTGGGTCAAAAATCCCCACACGCACAAATAGAGACTCAGATAGAAAGTAAATCCGTTACAGGCATTCTTAAATATCCTCTGATGAGAAGTAAATTAAAACTGAAATTAATTTACTTTTTAATAAAACGTATTTCTGATTTGACATTATTTACTTTACGAGAAATACCTATTTATCTACAGTATCAACTATACCGAAACTAGTTTTCTATGGAAGTTGACTAAGAACTAGATGCTAACTAGCAAAGTCTTTTTTCTAAAACCCGCCAGATAAACTACTAAAACTTCATAATGTACACCGTAAATATCGTAACCATACTTTTTACTTCATTGTACACCTACTATGTCGTATGATGATTCTGCCATTAGGTATAAGGTAGCAAGGAAATTTTATTATAATTCTGGAAACCGTATTTTTGAATACCACCAATTAAAAATAGGAATTTTTGCCCTAGTATAAAATAATTGTGGAGATCTTAAATCTGCCTTTAAATAAATAAATGTTAATGTTGTGATCTTGAATCTGCCTTTAAATAAATAAATGTTAATGTTGTGATCTTGAATTGTAATAATAACAGTGATGTTGTTATCTTGAATTGTAATAATAACAGTGATGTTGTTATCTTGAATTGTAATAATAACAGTGATGTTGTTATCTTGAATTGTATAATAATAACAGCAAAGTTGTGATCTTAAATTGTAATTATAACAGCCTTTTAACCGTAATGTTGTGATCTTGAATTGTAATAATAACAGGAATGTTGTGGTCTTACATTGTAATTATAACAGCCTTATAAACGTAATGTTGTGATCTTGAATTGTAATAATAACAGGAATGTTGTGGTCTTACATTGTAATTATAACAGCCTTATAACCGCAATGTTGTGATCTTGAATTGTAATAATAACAGGAATGTTGTAATCTTACATTGTAATTATAACAGTCTTATAACCGTAATGTTGTGATCTTGTATTGTAATAATAACAGGAATTTCGTGATCTTGAAATGTAATAATAATAGCAATGTTGTGATCTTGAATTGTAATTATAACAGTAATGTTGTAATCTTGAATTGTAATAATAACAGTAATGTTGTGATATTGAATTTTAATTATATCAGCAATGTTGTGATCTTCAATTGTAATAATAACAATAACGTTGCAAAAAATAGTCATAACAATTATGGTATAATTAGAAATTCAACAAAAAGAGAAACAAGATTGTCCCAATTTCACTGTAATGTGTTTGTTACATGTGTTAAAAGGCTGATAAATACACATTGATGTGAACATTTTTATTGAGGTAAATTTTTCCTTTCTTTCTGGCTGGCTCCCACGCTAAGACCAGTGAGCACGAATCGTGCTCACTGCTAAGACTGAGAATTTCGTGAGAGAAAAACCAAACACTGCGAACTGCGTAATCGCGTTGAAATAAAAAAAAAATAATAATAATAAATGTTTTAACGTGCGACGAAGAGAGGTAATATCGTAGTTTTAACAACTTGTTTTAATATTAACATATAGGAAACTTTTAAATCTGCTAATTTTTACCTCTCCGAGTGACGTAGTCCCGGAGAGGTATTACACCGGCCGTGTATGTCTGTGTGTCTGTCTGAACTCACGTGTTCCGAATTTCCGGACTACATTGACAGTTCACGGAACTTTGGGAAATTGAGTTTGTCTCCGCTAGCTCTTCTACTTGAGCTCCCACACCACCAGTTTGGTTTTCGTCCACTCCACATGGATACTAGTCCGTACTTGCTGGCTTCCAAGCACCACCATCTTCTGTTCTTCGTCATTTTCACCTTGACACCAGCTTCTATGCACCACCATCTTCTGTTCCTCGTCAATTCCACATTGACACCAGCTTCTATGCACCACTTTGTTCAGGTTTTTGTCCATTTCACATGGACGCCAGTCAGTACATTCTGGCTTCTTGTCCTTTGTTATCGTTTAGTTTCAAGATATACGCGGCGATCGGCTAGGGTTACGAGAAACGTCTAGCCTCCCAATGGCAGGGCTTCCACCACCGGTTCACGCGAATGCGTTTTTATCTATTATTATAATGGAAACGAATCGTATATATACCCCAAAATTTGAAGATAGCGTTCAAGAGGGGTACCCTTCACTTTAAACGTCAATATTAGCAAAGTTTCGAAAGATAATAGGAACAACTTTATTTTAAACGATTTAACTATTTTTAAAGTTATTTACTGGCGATTAAAATAATTAATATCATTTATATTTAATTAATTATTTAAGATAAACTTATTTCTATGTAATGACACAAGTGAGAGTTTATATAGAACGAGTAATGAAGATTGCATCCGAATCGAAACACTACATGCATATCAAAGTTAATATAAAGCGAGTAGGATGATAAGATCTCTTACAAAACGATAATATTTCCTTTTTGCAGAATATTAAATGGAAAAATTTTAAATATTTTTCGGCATTACGATTCTTTAAGTAGTTGTGTAGCTATAAAGCTCTGTTTCATCTTAATATTCCAAGAACATCTTTTGATATTAACATTTCAAATTTGGTGTTTATTTTTTAATTCAGCTTTACTACATTTATATATAGTGTAAACGCATTTTTTTATATTCATTAGGTAATATGGATGTTAATTCTTCATCTATCCTCAAATGTTGAAACGATTGGGTCTGTGAAATAAGATACCCTAGATTTAAACTAGAAACGACCTTGTTTCGCCTCCTCTTATAGGAGGTGTTAACGGTTCAGAGTGAGCCGAAAGTTAAATACACCCTTCAGTGATACATTTTAGGTCCTCATTAGAATTATTGAGGATACAAAGGAAATTGTTAAACGCTTAAGCCTTTGCTAAAGACCTTGGCAATATTTCGCCAATTTGAACTATGTATTTCCGGTTTTTCTCATTGGCTGGTGGACCTGTGTTTAGAAAGTAAATTCGTCTCGGCTCGGAGAGGTTTATTTTGGTTTCCCATCTTGTCTAGTACGTTTCCGTCTGATAATATCTGTGTTTCTTTGATTACAGTTCTAATCGTTTCGCTTTGCTGTCCTGATGTTGTTCTTTGTCTTACTTAAGATAAGAGAAATTATTAATTTATATTTCAGTTTATTTATTCTGTACGTTTCCACAGGATAGTTTCAACGTTTCATTATTTCAATTAGTTGTTTCTTTGACTGCCATTCTATTCGTTTTGCTTTCTGTTTTGGATTCATGTTCTTTTTCATTTATTTATTTATTTTTTGCTTTGTTATAATTAGATAAAAAATAACGTTAATTTCACGCGTATGAGGTTGCGGGTATCAGCTAGGCCTAGAACATATATTTGGACAGTTGGACACAATTTGCCGCTTTCATGTAGTAAGTATAAAATAATTTATGTTTTATTGTGATGTTAAGTAATTACGTTAATCTATGTTAATGTTGTGGAATTAAATGCTAACAATAAAAGTAATGTTGTAAAAATTAATTGTAATTACAATACTGGCAATATTTTAAGGAGTCAAGGAAAATTGTTTGACAAAAAATAAAAATGCACTTTGTCGAATCGCTCATTGTCAATTATTTTTGATAAATTAAGTTAAACAGCTAATAAAAACGCATTGATGTGATCATAATTGTTGGTTTTAATCATTTTGGAAGATGCTCAGAAAATATTTGTTAAGATAATTTTATAAAATTAAGTAGAAGAAACATAACTTCTAATTGAAATTCGTTAATAACAATGTATTTCCTAATAAACATTAGCAAACTTGTAATTGTTCGAAACTTTCTTAGTTAGGCAGAGACAATAGTCATTACCATTTTTGCAAAAATTTGAAAATTTAGATCGGTGTACGACTTTAACAACAAGCTCTTTTTGACCAAAACTCGTTTAGATAAACGTGACTCAACAAAGAGCCATGAAAAATATTACAGTTAATAGCTGCGTGTTCAAACACAAAAGTCAATTTTCTTAACATTTGTTGTAATACAGGGTGTTTCTGAAAAGTCCATCACAAATTAAGGGGCGTGTTTATGGGACCAAACTGAGCGGAAAGTACCAAAGAACATGGGGTGTACAACATTTTGTTACGGAGATATGGCCTTCCAAACATTCGCCCCTAAAACAAGGAAATATCCAAAAATGAGGAGTAACACTTAAGACCGACTAACCAGCTTGTTTAAAATTACTAGACAATTTCAATAGCCTTTAATCGAACAATTGATTTCTACCTTTACTAATCAGAAGCGTATAAATGAGTAGAAGTATGCCTACGGTGGTAATGTAAAATTAAACGTGTGGTGTAGTATTGTGGGTGACAATTTAATTGGGCCATATTTCCTAGAGCCCAGGTTAAACGGTGTGGCTTACTTGTAGTTCTTACGGGACGATTTACCAGAACTACTCGAAGACGTACCCTTAGGTTTAATAAACAGAATGTGGTTCATGCACGATGGTGCACCACCACATTTCAGCATCGCGGTCCGAAAACTTGTCAATAACATTTTCTTTGTGCATTAATCATGGCGTTTTATCTATGACACATGAAATACTTACTGAACGAAACAAATTAAAGTTTGTTCTTTTGTTTGGGACCACCTTTGTGGGCCATTAACGCCGAAACGTGGCTCTGCATTGTAATTGTTCTCTGGGCGAGTTTACTCTGTTGGAAACAAACAACACGCCCCTTAATTGGAGATGGGTTTTTCAAATACATTCGAGATGTCCTTTTAGGTTTTCTCAAGGTCATACCTAACGTACAAGAGTGTTGTCCGTGATGATGAAGATTTGCGTAGCTTTTTACGGTTTGAGATAACAGGAACAAGCCAGGGATCTTCCAACATGTCCAAGTATCATTCGAAAGACTGCCTCGTTTTTGTAATGCCGCCCGTGGACATTTGGACTAATTCCTGAAAATATCGTTGTTTACGCTGTGCTAATAAAAGTCCCTTCAATCAGAACCATTTTACTTGGTGCTGGGAAGATCTTGAAACATCATGTCACTTGGGATTAATTTTACATTACCACCGTAGGCATACTTCTACTCATTTATACGCTTCTGATTAGTAAAGGTAGAAATCAATTGTTCGATTAAAGGCTATTGAAATTGTCTAGTAATTTTAAACAAGCTGGTTAGTCGGTCTTAAGTGTTACTCCTCATTTTTGGATATTTCCTTGTTTTAGGAGCGAATGTTTGGAAGGCCATATCTCCGTAACAAAATGTTGTACACCCCATGTTCTTTGGTACTTTCCGCTCAGTTTGGTCCCATAAACACGCCCCTTAATTTGTGATGGACTTTTCAGAAACACCCTGTATAACTCAGAAAATATACAGCGAAAAAGCGTGTTCACTATTAATGACTTGTAAATATGAATGCATTCTTTTTATAATGCTATCTATATTCACGTGGTTTCATGTGTTTTTGATAAAGACTATTTTAATGCTTAGGCGATTGAACACTGCATTTCAATACGCCAAAGCATTCTTTATAGAAGGCTTTCCAAAGGTAAAAGGAAGGAATACAGTTGCTGCAGTAATGAACAAAAAAAATCTTAAAATCGACATTTTATTATTTTTTAACCAAATAATCCATTAATTAATCGAAATCTCAAGATAAAACTGAACTTTCAACGTCTATAGATTTTTAACTTCGTCTTTAGTTCGAGAGATTGAAAACGAGGGTAGCAAAGTTACTTTATCATGGGGTTTACCTATCAGTTTGATTGATGGCTGCATGGTGCGTGCTAGCAAAAGTAAATAGATATCAAAAAGTTAATAGCTTTAAGTCAATCATACCTTCCCGCCTGCATGCTATGTAAAATGAGTATCGAGTATCACGTGGCTTGTTTGTAACCAATAGGATGTTCGCATGACGTCATAGAAGCGACAAGAGATATTGGAAAGCAGTACAAATTACTGAGCATCATGGGAGTAAATTTAGGGCAATATCATTGGTAGCCGCGCTTACGTGATGGAAAATTGCGCCGTAGTCTTGCGGGTAATTGCTGAATTATGGTAAATTATATTAAAATACTAAAGTCTAAAACTGTAATTAGTTTCATAATGCCGCGTAAAAAACGATTTTAGTTTCGTCTTCGGTATCGACCCAGTGCAATTTTTATCTGAAACCTACGAATAATACCGCATACTCTTCCATCATGTTGCAAACAAAAGTTTTCAAACGTCCTTGGCTCTCCCAACATTGTAGTATTGTTTTACGTTCATCTTTTTGTTTCACGAATTCGTCATAATCATATTACTTATCCATTTTTCATTTTACTATTTTATCACATTCATAGGCAATCACATGTAGTCTTCACAGATTTTGTACTAGGCCTAGGCTATACTGTTACAGTCTCACAGCAGACAGCTGATTGAAATTACCTTTAGAACGCATGCGCGTCGATTAAACCTTCAACAACCCGCACTACTTTGTCTGAGCGGCGCGACACTTGATACGTTAGGTACATGTCAAGTGGTTCGCTAGGTGCTACGCCATTTGTGCGCTGCCGCGGAAAAGGAGCGGGAATCTCAACTTTCATAACGCGCCCATGCCGGGGAGATATTAACTTCTTGTTTATAATCTATTTACTTCTGGTGCTAGCGAATTACTGATTTGTGACATTAGCAGGCTGGATCCGTGTAAATGATGGAAAATTTAAATTGGATGGAGGTAATCTTTTTTAACTATTATTTTAAGGTTGAAAGATTTATAGGGGTAACAAAAAGTGTATTCAAATTCTAGGTGCCTAAATAATATTTTATATAACTACTTTCGATCCGAAAATATGGAAAATAGTACTTTGAAATGTTGGCGCAATTTCGTTTGGTAAACACAGCGAGGTTTAAAACGAAGTAAATAAGTGTCATATTGTGCAAAATATTTGACTTCGAGTCACGCGGATCGAACTCGTTTTCCACAAAACTTTGACCATTTTGCTTCTAAAATTCGCGTACATACAAGCTAAATATTTTGTCTTAAAACATCGAACAACTTTCGGGTCGCAAAAATATTTTTTAAAAAATCGACAAAATAACGGTAGTCTATATTTTAACCATAATTTACAGTAAAATCAGGTTAATTACACGACATTTACGAAGGGTAACCTGTAAATTACCGATTTAGAAATAATTAAAAAATAAAGTACGAATTATTGCCAAATACTTGTTAGGTCCTTGAAGTTTCACAACAATAAAATTTTAATTTTATCTGTAAGGATAAGTCTAACCAATAGAAATATAAGAATTGATTTTAAAATAAGTGCTGCTACTTCATGGAGAATAGTTTTTTTTTTTTTAAGTTTGTACGGCTGAGGAAGAACCACGGTTCGAAAGCTCCCGAAAATAATTTTAAATTTCTAGTTTTAAATAAACTATTCTCCATGAAGTAGCAGCACTTATTTTAAAATCAATTCTTATAAAGTTTTACCATGGAACGGAATTTTAACATTTATAATAGAAATATGTTATTTTCAAACGTAACTCTGAGAATGGCCCTGGATTACGTAAGTTGAGAAAAATATTCTCTGAAAACTTTGATCCTATTAGTTACAATTTCTAAAATGACTTTTGCAATCCAAGTTTAAAATGGCTTTAATGTTTTCAGAAATACATCATGTCAAATACGGGCGAGTTCAATTTTAAATCTATTTCAAAACACACTGCCGTTGTTACGGAATTTCTAACCAATTTCAAAACGTAAATACAAGCACTAATTAAATAAGATGCCTGATATTAATTTCGACTAATTTTAGAAATAAACTTCAATTAATTCCCGAAGCTAAAAATCGTGTAAGTAAAATTCTAATATTATAGTAAGGTTCTTTTTAAGTGTTTGTAAGTAGAGATTATATGTTTATAGTTTGAGAAATATTTACAATAAACTATGTTTTTGAATATTTATTAATCTTCCGCGTTTACTATATTTAGAATGCAGACCTAAGATACCAAATGGTTGATTTTTGGTACAAATTTCCAATGATCTCCGAATATAATAAAGATTATCAACTTGGACCGCCCATTGACTTTACTTACTATTCGTTTCTGGTCAAACACGTTCGACCGGAATACATTAACGTCAATAGAATTTTTCGAATTGTCACTTGCGGAGTGTGTATTTGTAATAAATACAATGTTTCATTAAATTAAAGCCGAATTTAACATCTAGGCTTGGTTTATACTGTTTGTCGGCACATTACTTATCAATTTGAAACTTGTAAAACTTCCACAGTTGAAAACAACACTTGGAAAAAAGAAAATAGGCAAGAAATTGCATTTTACTTCTAATTCTTTTGAAGAATAAAATTATATGACTCTAACATATTCTTCACAACACAAAGGTGATTTCACACTAAAACACCTGGGTTTTCTTGGCATCGCAGTCATGTTTCTCGTGTCTATAATCAAAGCTAATGTGTTATCGTACCATGTTTACCAATCATCTCCACAAATCTACACTCTAGACGATTTAATGAAGGAGCAGAACTTGAACGTCCTCGTCAAACAAGAATCTTTCATTTTCCGCTACTTCAAAGTATGTCATTAAATTATTTTGATAGAAATAAAGGGTGTAGGGTGAGTCAAAAACAGTGTTGTTTGAATTAAATCAGGCGATTTAAAAAAAAAATCATTTGATTAAAATCAAGTATTTATTTTTATTTAATAAAAAAAACATTTTCTAAGATTCCACGAAATAGTTTAAGAAACTTAACTAGAAAAGACCTAAAATTAAAAACAATCATGGTTTTGGCATATTTAAGTTTAAGTTTTTTCCAGAACTCCAGTTTGTCTTGCCACTCGTGGTCAATTTTAACTGGAGTAAGATTCGAAATAGGCTGGGAAATGAAATATTGGTCAAGCTAGTCTTTTTGTACAAGTATTTGAATAGTCACAATAAGAATAACTTTGTAGAAAAAATCCAATAGCTGCTTAAATGACATGATTATTATTCTTTTTGTTAATTTTGACTCAATAGTTTTCATGTTGGTAATTTACTAACTAGTTGTTTAATAAAAATCAAATACATCAATAAAAATAAAAAAAATCCTATTTAAATAAAAAAAATAGATTTTTTTGAAAAAATAAAAAAATCAACCATCCTGGTCAAAAATGTTCTTGATACATAATTATTTATTATCTTTTAATCATTCCCCATTCCTCACGCTCTCTTTAATGTTATTAAAGGGTATGAGAAGCTTCGTTTGAAAAACCTCTGATTTATATAGCAAAAGATAGAATTAATTACTGTGAATTCAAAAATATCAAGCTTTTATTTCTCCGATTTCTAGTTTTTTGGCAATATGCATTTGAAAATGCTTCATATAAAATTATTTAAAATCCACTTTTTAAGAAAGGCTACAACGTTTTCTTGTTTTTGATGTCACACACACGAGATGGTGCCACTCTCTCCGCTATCAAAGCATGGACAGAGCTCGAGACGCGTATAGCTCGCGCTCGTGCGTATAGGTTTCCCGCGCTTTTTTCCTCAACGTCATAGTGATGTCATAAACCAACCGAACAAGCTGACAAGACAAAATGATTTATATATCGAAACTGAGTTTTAGTTTTTGGTTCAATTATATTAAAAACTTTATATTTTGAAAGTAGAGACTTGAAAGTGTAATATAATACCACTTTCGTGCTAAAATATGATATGAAATTGTAAATTCCCATACCCTTTAATGAGATGAACAGTACACAAAAATTTTACTCTCGGTCACCATTTTTCGCTTTAATAAGTTTTATAAATTTTTAGAAACACTACAAGACTTTTTTCGACAACAACCTGTCACCGAATGCAACTAAGAAACAGAAATATATAAGGCTGAACAATGGTGTAAGCTTCAAAGCGAGGAAAAATACCGCTTTCGTAACCTGGTTTTACACAATGCGGCGTCACTGCAACCACTACGACCACCTTGACGGAGTGAACCCAGGAGAAAGTTTTATGGTCAGACCCTACTCCTATCTCATTCCGAATAACGCCTCCTTGGAAGGCAGAGAAATTTTCGTTCAAAGGTATCAAAAGAAGACTCTTATGGTTTAGTAAGACGCATTTTAATTGATTATAAAGAAATGACCTGTAAATAATTATTGACAGACTGCAAGCTTATCTGGAAACCGGTCATGATCGCCGTACCGAAGACCTGCGGTTCGAGAAAATTTGCGTTGTGAATGACAGCAAAAAACACGGAACCATCAAGAAATTGACTTCCGACTTGAAGAGTCTGGCTCCGGCTTTCGCAGTTCTAATTGTCTCGTACATTTTGAGCGTGATAGGGATCTTGTCCAAACGTGGCGTTAGTGACATGAAACAAACCATCTGGGTCAAAAATCCCCACACGCACAAATAGAGACTCGGATAGAAAATAAATCCGTTACAGGCATTCTTAAATATCTTCTGATGAGAAGTAAATTAAAATTGAAATTAATTTACTTTTTAATAAAACCTATTTCTGATTTGACATTATTTACTTTACGAGAAATACCTATTTATCTACAGTAGGCTTGTAAGTCGGGAAATTTTCCGCGGAAAGTTTCCGGAAAATTTTCCGCGTTTTATTTTTCCGGATTTACAACCCTAATCTACAGTATCAACTATAGCGAAACTAGTTTTCTAGGGAAGTTGACTTTAAGAACTAGATGCTAACTAACAAAGTCTTTTTTCTAAAACCCGCTAGATAAACTAATAAAACTTCATAATGTACACCGTAAATATCGTAACCATACTTTTTACTACATTGTACACCTACTATGTCGTTTGATGATTCTGCCATTAGGTATAAGGTAGCAAGGAAATTTTATTATAATTCTGGAAACCGTATTTGTGAATACCACCAATTAAAAATAGGAATTTTTGCCCTAGTATAAAATAATTGTGGAGATCTTAAACCTGCCTTTAAATAAATAAATGTTAATGTTGTGATCTTGAATCTGCCTTTAAATAAATAAATGTTAATGTTGTGATCTTGAATTGTAATAATAACAGTGATCTGGGAGCACGGCAGTGCTCCCAGCCAAGTCGAGCACTGACATCCTTTTCTCGAAGCAACTCGTGGCACTTTTAAGCGCACTGTAACTTCGTGATGGGTACAGGTAAAAGTCTGAAATTTTGCTTGCCGCGAGGACTGTCAATCCTAGCTATAGTTTCCAAATTTCAAGTTCCTACCCTATATACTTTTCGAAATATCGCAGGTGAAATTTACCTTATTTTGTCACTCACTCACTCACTCACTCACTCACCGATAATCAAAATTCTAAGGTACTTCTAGGGGAGATAGAAACTTAAAATTCGGGATTTAGTTTTCATTTATTTTATAAATCACAGAAAAATTAAAACATCCCGAAATTTTTATAAAATTGTTCTTTAGTTCATTATTTTAAAACTAGATGGCGCTGCCGCCTCTTCAACAGAGATAGTGTGTGTTCTTGATGAAAGGACGTAATGGTCCAAAGTTAACCGAAAGTTAAATATATATTAAAGCTAATAGGAGTAGTAGTTTAAAAGAAATGTGTCGTAACTGATGCTACATACTTACAATAGGATATCGAGTACAATCGTTATTGCATATTCTCTGCGGTCAAAGGGGTAATTCAGCGTAAATATGGACAAAAGTTAGCGATTATATTGGCAAACGAAGTACCACGAGAGGGTCTTGTTTTAATATAACTACCAAAAAGAAGTGAGATCCTATGAAAAACATTAACATGTACAAAAATGGGCCAAGCCTCGCACGTGCTCTCTCCGCCGTAAAACGTTCTGAGATCCCATGTAGAGCCAAGTCTGCCTTTTGTTCTCATTCAATCCCCAATTGAACAATTATGTTATAAATTAAGTCCTTTTCCTAATTAATAACCAATATTCTTTGACTCTATCATTATTATACATCTTTGTTCGTATCAAAAATATCGTGACTTGGCAAGTGCAGGTAATTACCTTATTAACGTGTACATAAGGTTATGCATAACTCGCCTTATAAACTTGCACATATCCCCTCGACCATAAACGATTTAGTGAATATCCCTTCGATTATTTTAAAATCGGCAACGATTTAGTGAATATCCCCTCGACTTCCTTTTAATATTACTTACTTGCGATTGCCAAGTCACGATATTTTTGATACGAACAAAGATGTATAATAATGATAGAGTCAAAGAATATTGGTTATTAATTAGGAAAAGGACTTAATTTATAACATAATTGTTCAATTGGGGATTGAATGAGAACAAAAGGCAGACTTGGCTCTACATGGGATCTCAGGACGTTTTACGGCGGAGAGAGCACGTGCGAGGCTTGGCCCATTTTTGTACATGTTAATGTTTTTCATAGGATGTTGTTATCTTGTAATAATAACAGGAATGTTGTGGTCTTACATTGTAATTATAACAGCCCATAAGTTTATAAGATATGTTCCATAAGTATGACATTTCCTATACTTCGTAATGCTAGAGACTTACTGAGAGCTAGTTCGAGAACGACGCGAGAATTGACTACACTCGGTTTTGCAGTCCATCTTCCTATTTAGTCTGTCCTTAGCCTTTGACAGCGCCTCACTAGGCGTCGCTTTACGAGAATCTATGACGTTTCGCCTACGTCACTTCATGACAAGCTCTCATTAACCAGTAACACACTTATGGAACATATCTTATAAACTTATGAACAGCCTTATAACCGTAATGTTGTGATCTTGAATTGTAATAATAACAGGAATGTTGTGGTCTTACATTGTAATTATAACAGCCTTATAACCGCAATGTTGTGATCTTGAATTGTAATAATAACAGGAATGTTGTGGTCTTACATTGTAATTATAACAGCCTTATAACCGTAATGTTGTGATCTTGAATTGTAATTATAACAGGAATGTTGTGGTCTTACATTGTAATTATAACAGCCTTATAACCGTAATGTTGTGATCTTGTATTGTAATAATAACAGGAATGTTGTGATCTTGAAATGTAATAATAATAGCAATGTTGTGATCTTGAATTGTAATTATAACAGTGATGTTGTTATCTTGAATTGTAATAATAACAGTGATGTTGTTATCTTGAATTGTAATAATAACAGTGATGTTGTTATCTTGAATTGTAATAATAACAGTGATGTTGTTATCTTGAATTGTATAATAATAACAGCAAAGTTGTGATCTTAAATTGTAATTATAACAGCCTTTTAACCGTAATGTTGTGGTCTTGAATTGTAATAATAACAGGAATGTTGTGGTCTTACATTGTAATTATAACAGCCCATAAGTTTATAAGATATGTTCCATAAGTATGACATTTCCTATACTTCGTAATGCTAGAGACTTACTGAGAGCTAGTGTGAGAACGACGCGAGAATTGACTACACTCGGTTTTGCAGTCCATCTTCCTATTTAGTCTGTCCTTAGCCTTTGACAGCGCCTCACTAGGCGTCGCTTTACGAAAATCTATGACGTTTCGCCTACGTCACTTCATGACAAGCTCTCATTAACCAGTAACACACTTATGGAACAAATCTTATAAACTTATGAACAGCCTTATAACCGTAATGTTGTGATTTTGAATTGTAATAATAACAGGAATGTTGTGGTCTTACATTGTAATTATAACATCCTTATAACCGTAATGTTGTGGTCTTACATTGTAATTATAACATCCTTATAACCGTAATGTTGTGATCTTGTATTGTAATAATAACAGGAATGTTGTGATCTTGTATTGTAATAATAACAGGAATGTTGTGATCTTGAAATGTAATAATAATAGCAATGTTGTGATCTTGAATTGTAATTATAACAGTAATGTTGTAATCTTGAATTGTAATAATAACAGTAATGTTGTGATCTTGAATTTTAATTATATCAGCAATGTTGTGATCTTCAATTGTAATAATAACAATAATGTTGCAAAAAATAGTCATAACAATTATGGTAGAATTAGAAATTCAAGAAAAAGAGAAACAAGATTGTCCAGGTTTCACTGTTTCATGTGTTAAAGGGCTGATAAATACACATTGATGTGAACATTTTTATTGAGGTAAATTATTTTGAAATTGGCTCGAAAAAATAGAGCAAGGTATCAAGATATATCATGAGTCACTGGTTAACGAGAGCTTGTCACGAAGTGACGTAGGTGAAACGTCATAGATTCTCATAAAGCGACGCCTGGAGAGGTTCTGTCAAAGCCTTAATACATGCAAAATAGGGAGATGGACTGCAAAACCGGGTGCAGTCAATTCTCGCTTGTCGTTCTCGAACTAGCTCTTAGTAAGATAGATTTATAAGTATGAACATAGTAATACATTGAAATTCATACTGTTCTTGTGCATTTCATCGGGCAGAGTGATAAGTAGGTGAATCTCTTCGTACTAATGGGAGTTTTTTGTAAATGGAAATATTTTTAAGGGAATTTTAGAGGTAATTTTCAAAAGTTCGCAACTCTGATACGAAGGAAACGCAATGTATTTTCTATTTGGAAAACATTACAAGCCGTGGTTATTAGGATTAAAACATCTTTATTCTTACTTTCTTAGAAAATTATTATCTTAGAAAAATATACTTGAAACTAACAATAGACCTAAATTGGTACGTTCTACTATATTAAGCTGCTAATTTTTTCGAAATGAATCGAATATCGGTTGTCAAGTCAAGTAGTTTTCCAAGAAAGACAAATCTAGTACTTTTAAAAATTCAGTATATGTTCTTCTTACATAAGTGGTGCTAGGTCTTTTTTAGCTAGAACATCTTCAAGGCTGTCGACGGTGTGCCATTCCGTAGGTAGATTCGATTGAATATTGCTCAGAATTATATATAAATAACGGAGACTAAGCATATGTGATTAATCAAAAATGTCTTGATTAGAATCAAGACCTAAAAAGTATCGATAAGACTGAGGTTATCACTTGTCTGAAGGATCAGATATTAATTTTTCTTTTTAATTGAAACATAAATGCATGCTTAAGAAAAAACAACGTTCCATTACCGTTTTCCGTTGAAATAAATTATTTTACTGGTAATCAATTTCAAAAATTTACTTATCTCGGCTTTTCGACCACAATTCCATTCCCCGAAAACATTTTATCATTACATTAATTACTTTTGGGAGAGTACGTGTATGGTTTTGCGTTTTAAAAGGTTCCAAAAGACGTTACATCCTCATTCGTGACCGGCACTCTTCGCAGTGGAACATTTTAATTATTCTAAAACCAATGGCGCCAAATTCAATAGGGACAGTAACATTTTTACTTTTTTTAATCGCGGTTCTGCAAAATGATGTAATATCGAGTGTACTTTAGTGAACCGTCGTATTGTTCTTTCTCATAGTTCAGGGCATGATCAGTGTTACTGCCCAATTTCTCTCTCTAGTTTCTAACAATTGTTAGAGACTATTTGATATGGCACGGCACAACGTTATATACATTTGTAAATTCTAAGTAGCACAAAAGGAAAAAGAATCAATTTTTTTATATTTTGGTTTGAAATAAATAAACTCATCATAGTAGTTATAACGAACAGAAAGTCAAGAGAATGGCACCGGTAATGAGCAGCAAAAAGAGAGGAAAGTTTGCTTCAAGGTAGCAGAGGGACATGGTAGTGAAAATAGTAATCTAGAATTTTGTTCGTTCAAACCTTAATATATCATGAAAAATTCAAGTGAGGAGGCGGCACTACCTAGAAAGATCTATTTTGGCAGATAACAGCGAAAAAATTATGTTCTACACACACTGGGACTATGGGAGAGTTTCTGGGCCGCAGGTCGCACATGATGAAATTTCAACTACAGTTTACATCAATTCTCCCTGGTCGTACTAGTAGGAGGTTAAGCTATAGTTTTCTCAGGTACTGTTAGTCTCGAAAGGGTTATATAGTCCTTGTAACTTTTAAAAGGTTGTTGTCATGGCTAAACAGACCGCTATTACAGCTTTTCATTGTTTTATAGGTTTTTTTGACACGTTATCTCCCAAAAGTAATTAATGTAATGATAAAATGTTTTCGGGGAATGGAATTGTGGTCGAAAAGCCGAGATAAGTAAATTTTTGAAATTGATTACCAGTAAAATAATTTATTTCAACGGAAAACGGTAATGGAACGTTGTTTTTTCTTAAGCATGCATTTATGTTTCAATTAAAAAGAAAAATTAATATCTGATCCTTCAGACAAGTGATAACCTCAGTCTTATCGATACTTTTTAGGTCTTGATTCTAATCAAGACATTTTTGATTAATATCTGCTCCTTCAGTCTTCATTTTAATTAAGAATGTTAAGAAACTGTTTTACATTTTCAAAATCTGCACTAAGCAGAAACATATATGAAGGGGACCATAACTTTAGCTCAATCAGACATTTATTTATAATGATACTTCAAAAAAAACGTAAATCAATAAAAGTTTGTATTCTTATTGTAATTAACATAATACAATTTTTACCAATCATTTATTGAAACGCGAGGCGCCCCCCTAAAAATTCCAGAAATAGGACCAAATTGACAATTTTACAAAATTTTTAAAAATGCTGATTTATGTCCGTTTAACATTTAGCTCAAAATTGTCATAAGCCCAATATGAAATTCGGATATCCTTAAAACTTCATAAAGACGATCCGAGATTGTCAATTTCAAACTTTTTTGCAGCATAAACTAACGTCTGTTTAATATTAAGCTTAAAACCTTAAACAAAATATAGTCAGGGCTACCCTAAAAGTTCACAGAGATGATCCAAGATTGTTAATACGCCTAAAAAGTTCCATCTTCAAAATATGTAGCCGGGGAAAAGAGAGCGTGATCGAGTGGGCTATGCTAGTGGTTGGAACTTCGCGGGGGTTGGGACAGGGATAAGTGAGTTGAGATGGATTGGAAATGATGATGGGCGACCTCGCGCACGCCCCTACCCTTCGGTAGGCGATTGCTAAGTGCTGCCACGGAGCGCCATTTTATTTGTATGAGAACTAGCTTCTATTTTGAAGATAGAGGGAGCGCCCTTTACAATTTCGTCCAGTACGACCCTACCTAACCGCTGAGAGCGCTGAGAGGACTTTGTTGCCGTAGGTGGGGGTACACAGGCAACGCTATAGGTATGGGGGTTACTACTCCATTCCTCTCTCCTTCAAGGTTGGGACTCCAGGCATAGCCAACTCCATCACGCACTCGACAACGCAAAGCAACTCGCGCCAGCGTGGGAAATAAGGCGGTGACACATGGCAAATGGCCTGTTTAAAAATTGCCTGGTCCAGATCAAAAATTAAATCGGAGGGGGGGGGGGTCAGTGGTCCACGAGACTACTAAGCAAGTTCAAGGGTAATCAGACTCCACACATTATAATTCTAATATTTTAATTATCCATTTCTTTAGTTTAGCAGACGACGTGCTCTGGTCAATGGTCACGGACCAGTTATTTATTCCAAGTTAGGAAAGTCGCTGGCCTAATGTCCAGTTTAAAAAATGCTAATTTGGTCACGGACCAGAAAACTCACGTAAACGCGACGCGAATGACGAAAACTACGTATTTTCCGACTGAGGAGAGGCGAAATAGCCCGGCCTCCTTTTACGTCCCCCTTGTATTTTGAAAGTGGGACTGGGACTATGGCGCACGAATACTTAGGCATCTTATACCTTCTCCCTAGTAAACAAGATATCCCTTCTTTTATAAAACTTTATATAACTAAAACCATGAGTTTATAACATATGTTCCATAACAAGCTTCATAAAACTTTTGGAAAACAAATTTCCCTGAAATTTCCAAGCTTTTCCCCATATACGTCCCTGAGTTTTCCAGGTTTTTCCCGTATATGGAGTATCCTATGGAGCAAATGTTAACGAAAAAGGGAATTGACAAATAGGACTATTACATAATCAAAGGATATCCCCGTATCTCTAATATAACCAGAGTTACGAGCTTCCAAAATTTAGTGTAATAATAATCCTATGGAGGAGGCAAAGTAACTACAAGCACCCGGGGCAAGTACCTACAAGCACCCGGGGCAAGTACCTACAAGCACCCGGGGCAAGTACCTAAAAGCACCCGGGGTAAGCACCCGGGACAGGTACCTGCAAGCACCCGGGGTAAGCACCCAGGAGCACCCGGGGCAAGTACCTAAAAGCACCCGGGGTAAGCACCCGGGACAGGTACCTGCAAGCACCCGGGGTAAGCACCCAGGAGCACCCGGGGCAAGTACCTAAAAGCACCCGGGGTAAGCACCCGGGACAGGTACCTGCAAGCAGACGGGGTAAGCACCCAGGAGCACCCGGGGCAAGTACCTGCAAGCACCCGGGGTAAGCACCCAGGAGCACCCGGGGCAAGTACCTGCAAGCACCCAGAGGCATTCGTGGCAAGTACCCACAAGTACCTACAAGCACCCACAAGTACCTACAAGCACCCGGGGCAAGCACCCAGGAGCACCCGGGGCAAGTACCTGCAAGCACCCGGGGCAAGCACCCAGGAGCACCCGGGGCAAGTACCTGCAAGCACCCGGGGCAAGCACCCAGAGGCATCCGTGGCAAGTACCCAGAGGCATCCGTGGCAAGTACCGACAAGTACCCGGGGCAAGGGCCCAAAAGTACCCGGGGCAAGGGCCCACAAGTACCTTCAAGCACCCACAAGTACCCGGGGCAAGTACCCACAAGTACCCGGGGCAAGTACCAACAAGTACCTACAAGTACCTACAAGTACCCACAAGTACCTACAAGTACCCACAAGTACCTACAAGTACCCACAGGTACCTTCAAGTACCCACAAGTACCTACAAGTACCCACAAGTACCTACAAGTACCCACAAGTACCTAAAAGTACCCACAAGTACCTAAAAGTACCCACAAGTACCTAAAAGTACCCACAAGTACCTAAAAGTACCCACAAGCACCTAAAAGTACCCACAAGCACCTACAAGCACACACAAGTACCCACAAGTACCTACAAGTACCCACAAGTACCCACAAGTACCTACAAGTACCCACAAGTACCTTCAAGTACCCACAAGTACCTACAAGCACCCATAAGTACCTACAAGCACCCAAAAGCACCTACAAGTATCCACAAGCACCTACAAGCACCCACAAGTACCCACAAGAACCCACAAGTACCTAAAAGCACCCGGGGTAAGCACCCAGGAGCACCCGGGGCAAGTACATGCAAGCACCCGGGGCAAGCACCCAGAGGCATCCGTGGCAAGTACCGACAAGTACCCGGGGCAAGGGCCCACAAGTACCCGGGGCAAGGGCCCACAAGTACCTTCAGGCACCCACAAGTACCAAGGGCAAGTACCCACAAGTACCTTCAAGTACCCACAAGTACCTACAAGCACCCACAAGTACCTACAAGCACCCACAAGTACCTACAAGCACCCACAAGTACCTACAAGCACCCACAAGTACCTACAAGCACCCAAAAGTACCCACAAGTACCCACAAGCACCCACAAGTACCTACAAGCACCCACAAGTACCCACAAGCACCCACAAGTACCCACAAGCACCCACAAGTACCCACAAGCACCTACAAGCACCCACAAGTACCCACAAGCACCCACAAGTACCCACAAGCACCCACAAGTACCTACAAGCACCCACAAGTACCCACAAGAACACACAAGTACCTACAAGCACCCACAAGTACCCACAAGAACACACAAGTACCTACAAGCACCCACAAGAACCCACAAGTACCCGGGGCAAGGGCCCACAAGTACCTTCAAGCACCCACAAGTACCCGGGGCAAGTACCCACAAGTACCCGGGGCAAGTACCAACAAGTACCTACAAGTACCCACAAGTACCTATAAATACCCACAAGTACCTACAAGTACCCAAAAGTACCTACAAGTACCCACAAGTACCTACAAGCACCCACAAGTTTCTACAAGCACCCACAAGTACCCACAAGCACCCACAAGTACCCACAAGCACCCACAAGTACCTACAAGCACCCACAAGTACCCACAAGCACCCACAAGTACCAACAAGCACCCACAAGTACCCACAAGCACCCACAAGTACCCACAAGCACCTACAAGTATCCACAAGCACCTGCAGGTATCCACAAGCACCTACAAGTATCCACAAGCACCTACAAGCACCCACAAGTACCCACAAGCACCCACAAGTACCTACAAGCACCCACAAGTACCCACAAGAACACACAAGTACCTACAAGCACCCACAAGAACCCACAAGTACCCACAAGTACCTAAAAGTACCCACAAGTACCTACAAGTACCCACAAGTACCTACAAGCACCCACAAGCACCCACAAGCACTCACAAGTACCCACAAGAACCCACAAGCACCCACAAGTACCCACAAGCACCCACAAGTACCCACAAGCACCCACAAGTACCAACAAGCACCCACAAGTACCCACAAGCACCTACAAGTACCCACAAGCACCTACAAGTATCCACAAGCACCTACAAGTATCCACAAGCACCTAAAGCACCCACAAGTACCCACAAGCACCCACAAGTACCTACAAGTACCTACAAGCACCCACAAGTACCCACAAGTACCCACAAGAACACACAAGTACCTACAAGCACCCACAAGAACCCACAAGTACCTACAAGTACCCACAAGTACCTAAAAGTACCCACAAGTACCTAAAAGTACCCACAAGTACCTAAAAGTACCCTAAAGCACCTACAAGCACCCACAAGTACCCACAAGTACCTACAAGTACCCACAAGTACCTACAAGCACCCACAAGTACCTGCAAGCACCCACAAGTACCTGCAAGCACCCACAAGTACCTGCAAGCACCCACAAGTACCTGCAAGTACCCATAAGCACCTACAAGCACCCACAAGTACCTGCAAGTACCCATAAGCACCTACAAGCACCCACAAGTACCTACAAGCACCCACAAGTACCTACAAGCACCCACAACCACCTACAAGCACCCACAACCACCTACAAGCACCCACAAGTACCTACAAGCACCCACAAGTACCCACAAGTACCCACAAGAACCCACATGTACCCACAAGAACCCACAAGTACCTACAAGCACCCACAAGCACCTACAAGCACCCACAAGTACCTACAAGCACCCACAAGTACCTACAAGCACCCACAAGTACCTACAAGCACCCACAAGTACCTACAAGCACCCACAAGTACCTACAAGCACCCACAAGTACCCACAAGAACACACAAGAACCCACAAGAACCCACAAGAACCCACAAGAACCCACAAGAACCCACAAGAACCCACAAGAACCCACAAGTACCTACATGTACCCACAAGTACCCACAAGCACCCACAAGTACCCACAAGTACCTACAAGCACCCACAAGCACCTACAAGTATCCACAAGCACCTACAAGTACCCACAGGTACCTTCAAGTACCCACAAGTACCTACAAGCACCCACAAGTACCCACAAGTACCTTCAAGCACCCACAAGTACCTTCAAGCACCCACAAGTACCTTCAAGCACCCACAAGTACCTACAAGCACCCACAAGTACCTACAAGCACCCACAAGTACCTACAAGCACCCACAAGTACCCACAAGCACCCACAAGAACCCACAAGAACCCACAAGTACCCACAAGCACCTAAAAGTACCCACAAGCACCTAAAAGCACCCACAAGCACTTACAAGCACCCACAAGTACCCACAAGTACCTACAAGTACCCACAAGTACCTAAAAGCACCCACAAGTACCTACAAGCACCCACAAGTACCTACAAGCACCCACAAGTACCTACAAGCACCCACAAGTACCCACAAGAACCCACAAGAACCCACAAGCACCCTCAAGAACACACAAGAACACACAAGAACCCACAAGTACCTACAAGCACCCTCAAGAACCCACAAGAAGCCACAAGTACCTACAAGTACCCACAAGTACCCACAAGAACCCACAAGTACCCACAAGAACCCGGGCAAAGCACCTACAAGAGCTCAAACGCCATGTTTTTCTTGCTTAATATCCCTCTAACGGCGTGAATCACAACAAAAACGCCGTATGTCCAACATAAAAAATTTGGGCTAAAATGCGTGTCTCTAACAGTGGTAAAACGCCGTAATTCCAATACCCAAAACAACGTAAGTCAAACTATGTGTTAATAATGATAAAAATCAATACTTAAACTTAATTTATCTTAATGAAACTAAGAAAAGGCACATCTATGGACTGTTATCTTTCTTTTAAGATGGTTCCCAAACGTAACGAATGAATAGTTTTCATTATACACGATCGCAATTAAGGTCATTTTTCAAAAAAATCCCATGTTATCTCTATGGAACAATATAGTATCTTTCACCAAATGTCTTAATAATTTTATGGATTCTAAAACCACCCTTAACAACTTTTTTCATTATAGAATTAACTATTAGTTGGATCTCTTTGAAATTTTAACCACAGAAGTAGGGCCCAAATTTTAGTTCACTGGCAAAATTTCAAAGCGGCAAACTCAATACGAAAAAAGTTACAGCCAATCAAAGAACCTTCCTTTAGCATTAGAGGGAGTATCAAGTCTTATCTAAGAGAGCGACCGCTCTCCTAGAATAGATGAATTTGGTCAAGTTTCGTTTCATTTGCAATGAACAACGTGATTCATTAAACTTGTTACTACATGGTAAAGTATTGAAGAGAAGAAAGGGAGACGTATTGAAGAGTAAACTAATATCCTACCCCACGGTGTTAAATTGGTTCCTTCTTGTCATATGGGTTACACTTTGTATACTGAATTAGTATTTTGTGCCCTTGCACCAACACATAAAGTACTATTTTCTAAATTAGCCTTTCACTCGCGAACTCACTGGCGTAGTCAGTGAGATTTTTACTAGAGGGCAGTTTTAGTGAAAGAAAAAAAAATCGGTATTATAATAAGCGTAGATGTATGTTATAGAGACACAGCGTTTGCGTACCATTCGAAAGTACCGGGTTCTGTAACCGGCGCCGGCTCGAATATGACAAGTAATCGATAATTCTGCTTGCTTTAAAACATGTGAAAAAAATATTTACTTGAGAATTCAACAATTACAAGCTTAATAATGAAAGGATTAGTTTCACGTTGCAGCCACCAATAATTCACTCATACACATGAATGATTTCTTGCTGCGAAATCCTATCCTACCCATAAACGACTCCGGCCTTCGCCTAGCCAAACCTAGAGTTCGTTAGAAAAGTCACCTTCTGGGGATCCATGGACCCAAGCTTTATGAATGAACATGAATAGACCTCTTCGACGTAAAAAAGGGGTTTAGCAACCCTCAGTATCGGGTCGTACAAGGGGTTGATACAATACCGTCTCTGCGCACTCTCGTGATACAAAATTACTAAAGCGCAGGCGCCAAAGAGCGAGATGGAAGGCAAAGTTTTACCCCCGTGTCTTTCCCTTTTAGTTACATCGAAATGGTCTATTCAGGATGGAATTGGTGTATATTCATGGACCTGAAGATAATTCTTAGAGAAAATAACTCATGAATCTGGTTCTAACATCCCTTCTCACCATCTACACCGAGATCTACACGGTAGGTATAGTTTCTTTTTCGTTTCCAACGGTCTCTAAAATTTCAAAGCACATTTCTTATGTTCTCGTAGATCGAATAGTGCTTCCTCACTCACCTGAAAGAAGTGTGAAAAATACTAATTCTGTAAATATTGACTAGACTTTTAGTCCATCAATATCATAGGTATAGTCAAATGCTGTATATTTTAAACCCATCTCATAAGGAGCAAAATTTACTTGTAGCTAAACACAATTAAATATCCTGCAATTAAGCCCTTCTAAAAAAGCTTAACTAAAATATTCTTCTAGCCAGGATAGGTGGCTTAGCTCTACTTTCTAAACTTTTTAAGCCTAAATACCATTATATTTTTCATGTAAATAGATACGAACGTTTAAAATATAAAACCGTTATCTGTGAATTATAAAAGAAGTAAACAAAGTGTCATGTGGCGCCAGGAAACGGATTTTTAGGGAGTATCGGAATTCAGTTCAGTGAATTAAGGGATGACACTTGTCGACACGAAGGTAGCTAAAATAACTCCAGTTAATTTTCAAATTTTTTAGCCTAAAAGTTTTCGATAATTTTTGAAGAAAGCGACACCCAATGGCCATCGTCTTTATTGTGCTTCTTCAGAATGTGTTGCGTAAACAAAAGTGAAAGTGATGGAAAACCTATATTGAAGACAGTAATGAACATCGTCGTGCTGGAAACTTGAGATTTAAATAAATTGTTAATGTATATGTAACGAATCCAGGAATAAATTTTATTAGTAAAACAGCAACTTCGTATAACGCAAAACTCAAATCTCATTTAATTGAGCTTTTGGAGAGATGTAAAGTAATTTTAAATTCCTGATACAACTTGTTTCGTTTTCATTAAAACCCTTGCCGTTGACGATTGTTCTGTATTGATTGATACTACGAGAGTATTCCAGAATATTGACCATTCTTTTTAATGATATTTTAGTTGATCGATTAATTTTCTGAAACGTTGAAGATGCAACTTATTTTTCATCGCAAATTATGTTAAAATTAAAAGTCATATAATATTAGATTGGAACTGGTTCAAACTTTCGAGTAAATTGGTATGTCTAACCATTAGTTTAGAAACTAAAGATGTCTCTGATAAATCTGAAGTCTCTCCATTGCGGTATAAAATAACAGATCAATAGTGAGCTCTCGTTCGTGTTAGAATCCCACAGTCCCTGACTAGTAAAGTAACCAATCGAAAACGTGGAGGGGGAATTCGCGAAGTTAAGGATAGTCTTCCCCTTTTAAGCGGACGACGCGATCGAGACTCCTCGGCTCGCGCCATCGATTTCGCGCCTGGTGGGGAAAGGCAGAAAGGTAAAAGTAGGGGGTAAAAGTGCGGGAATTGTCCGGAGATCCTGGATCAGCCACTAGAACTTGGGACACTCTGGTCGACAGGACTATGACGTTACTGCGCTAGAAATAAAATCTTAAAACATTACGCGTCGAAAATTGAGTTCTTGACACTTTGAACCCCGAGCTCATCTTTTACCTATACCCTTACGTCCACGTTACTGACTTTTTTGGAATAACGTCGCGAAAAACACAATTTTATGGATATATTTCATCGTGTAACGGGGTGTTGAAGATAGAAACTCATATGATTTAACAGGTATGTAAGCCTTTATAATTTTGAAATATCTATTTATTTGACAAAATTCGGAAATATTGTGGTTTTTCATGGTTATGGAATTCCTCGAGTTTAGCTAGAATAAGATTTTCAAGCTAAATTTCGCCGTTTCTTGCTGGTACGAAAATTATTTCGGAGTAAGGTTCACAATTTCGGCATTTGCATTCATTTTCTATATAATTTTAATTTCTGTTATAAAAGTGAGGTACTTCGTATAATACAGTTAAAACCCCTTTCACCTGGACTAGTTAGTATTTCGCTTTCATCTAAGCGAAAATAATCTTAGCAACTACATCAATTACAGTTGACCATTTTGTCTTCTCCAACTTCTTTGTAAAATTAGGCTTTGGTTCCCCCTTACTAACATAATTCTTTTCTATTAACTTTAGTTGAAAAGATTAAATAATTACGGGGCATTTTAGGTTTAATGTGGTAGGTTTCAATTTTCTCTGACTGATTGAACATTATTACCTATTCGACCTTAAATTTACATAGCCTCACTATCAAGGAACTCGCGCCTTTAGTCCTGTCTCAAAATTTTCCAATGGCTCTATTACAAATAATTCAATCTGATAGTCCGAACACGAAAACTGCCATCAATTCCGAAGTCGAATTATATGTGGAAATAATTAAACCTTCAATCTGCCCTGGCTAAGCAACTTAAGAATTAGTATGGAGATCAAAATGGCATCTTCCCTTAGTATAAATATCTTGGTGGGATTAGTTCCTCAATATAGATTACCAATATTCTATGTTGAAAATATTGAATATGAAACCCCTTCGCAAAACTTTACCGGAAATAGACCCTTAAATAAAATAAACAAGCTGGATACCTTATATCGCCGAGTCGGGATTTTTTCAAATAGAGTACCAACGCCATCTAGTGGCGAAAGGTTTCGTTGAATAAATTATAAAAACTTTACTAAGCCTTTGCCAAAATCTAAAACTGTGTAATTTCAATGACAAGCTTTGGAAATCTCCTTACCTTTCTACGATTTGAGACTTAATTGCGAAAAACAACAAGGTAATTACGTTGTGAGCTTGTGGTAAAGCGAAATCTGCTCTAAAACAGTTCCTAAATCACTTTCACCTGAAACTTCAGTTCCCAATTTCCGCCATTTAATTTTTAAAGTACACTTCCTTACCACTACTGCGCAAAATCGGCCCATAGCCGTCTAAACCAATCAGATTAATATACTGATTACCCAGAATTCTCTGTCAATCCTCAAAAGACGGTTGGAAAATTTGAACGATTTTATTTAAGGGTCTATTGTTATCTGTAAGTATCCTGGTACTTCGGTTCACAAATAAACGTCTACCTTTGAAATTTGACTGGAGTAATAGTAGTAAGGTTGCATCATTACTTTTGGATCTTTCACGCCAGTGAAGTGGGACACGTCTCACAAATGTCGTGAGCTGGTAACGTAATTCTTTGTACTGGTTTCTGATCAAAATTAATATTTGGTCAGGATATTTATGGAACAGTGTTCGATTTATGTTTCGAAGTACACATAAGTCAAATACGATCCTACTCAACTTCGTCATGAGTTAATCACGGAAGCTAAGGCTTTACTAGTGAGGGTCACTCCAGATAGCTAAGGGTTTCCCAGATTAACATATTATCATGCAATTCTGAATCATAATAAAATGGAAATCAATATAAATACCGATCTAGATATTTTCTGAGATCATAGAACTTCTCTGAGAAAGTAATCCATGTATTTTACGTTTCAACATTTCGTATGGAAACTCCTTAAAATTAGTCATTCCACGATACTACTAACTATACTTAATTGTATCGTAATCCGGTTTTAGAATAATTGAAGCAAGATTTGAGCCGCCTCGAATTCGGGATATCTTAATAGAGCAATGGGATAAGAGACTCGCTATAGTCTGAATATTAGATCTCGTCTTATATAAGTTATCCATTTGGCCGGGTTAGGTCTGCTATTTACAAAAGACGGAATAGGAAAGGAAGTTTTAGCTTTCGAGGGCACGGAAATTTTGATCGAAAATATCCCTCGTTCTTGTTGAGACAGGGAGGAAGAGCTAGCTGCTTCGTTCGACTCGGATTCGCTGAGAGGAAATTAGTTTCTAAAATACTTCCGACGTTGCACGACAAGGATTTTTTTTTTTTTTGGAAACTCCAACGCAACGAGGTTGGTTTCATTTTATAACGTCACACAAGAGGGTGAGACTCGGGGTGAATCCGTAGAAATAAAATGGGCATGCAAAAATATGTGGAATATTTATAAAAATAGAATAGGTCATAAGGTTGAAAAAAAGACGTGGCTAAAAAAGCGTATTTTTCCGCAACCAATTTCAAAATTACAAGAAACGACTTGGGACTTGTTTCTTTAAAAAAATTAGTATTTGGTTTTTTTTGTTTTTTTTTTCATTATTATACTGTAGATCTGATAAAGTCCTATAAACTTTATTTCCGGTTTTTTCCGCGTTATATATATGGAATACAGACTATACACTCATGTCCAAGTCCCTTTGAGACTTCTTTACTATGAGATTTAACATTACATTACGTAATAATCAGTTTAATTTTGCCTTTTCGCGAAGTGCGCTTGTAGTTTATATTTTAAAATTCAGTCGAAACTTAATATTGAGAAGTGTGGTAAGTTGAAGTCAAACCAAACCCACCTATTTCAAAATTTTTAATTTTAAAGGAAACGAAGTAAAATTAAAAATGTTCGTGTTTTTTAGAAACGTTTTTTAACTCTTCATAATGAGAAAATGGAATTAAATTCCCCTCATTCATTCAGATTTCCATAAAATTAACAGCCCTAAATTTCTTACTGTAAATAAAAATTTCGACCCAATATTTTATTGGATTTCCCATAAATTTTCTTAGTAATTCTTGGTATGAACATTTTTATTTGACATTTTGTATCTTTATTGCGGTGGAGTGTAGAGCTGAGAATTTTAGAGTTTATCACCGTTGATAATTTGAAGAACTGTGCACAAGAATTGGAAGATGGTATCTAAGAGGATGAACTACTTCGTGAGCAACAATTCGGAGAACAACTTGTTGAAGTCAATTTGTTGAAAGTGGTTGGGTTCACAATACGATAGCGTGATAGGCATTTGAGTTTACGACACGACTGAGTGAGAGATAATGCGTTAAAAGCGATTGGGTTCCAGACACTTAGGCGAAAAAACATTTTAAAATATTTCGAATTAAATACGAACAGTTTGGTGAATTTAAAACTGTGTAAAGCAAGACTCCTCGTGAAAGAAAACTGGAATGCGAAAAAAAAAAATACAATTTCAAGTACTTTTTTTAGAACCAGCCTCAAATGAAAACCTTCCCTTTCAAATAATTGAAAGCGTAGAAAGAGAAACTTATCGCTTGAAATGCGTGTATGTATTTGCACGCAAACTAATTCAATTTCGTTTCAATTCAGAAAGCCAAATTGAGGGAACTACTCTTTACAAAATTAAAAGAGTTTCGTTTCGATTAAACGTGCAGTGATTTCCTTGTCCCTCGGTTTGGTTTTTCTCTTCTTTTTTCATCCTGGACTGAAATAATTTACGGAAAAGTGCTAAAGATAAGCCTTTAATATGAGGGTATTTATAAGCAAGTTAGAATGACTGTGATTGCGTATTTTCTCTGACCAATTTTCATTTTTATATCTATTTTAATATTCGTTAGGGCTTATTTTTAAAGAAAATCGAAAAGCAAAGTTGTTTAGTGAATGATACGAAAACGCGTGGGAAGAGAAAACGAATTCACATTGCGAAAATAAGGGTATTTGTAAAGTTGGAGGTTATATCAAAATCAACTCGTCTGCTGTAAGTTCAGAGCCTAGGTAATAAGATACTGCGTTCCTTCTTCGAAATAAAGGCTCAAGCAATCCTAAGATTCAGGTCACCGAATTATTACGATTGCAATAGTACCGAGCATCTACAGTTACTATTCGTAATAGACTACAAAAATTCACCGAGTGCTCCCATTCTCCAAAATTTCCTTGCGACTTGAATCGTTTCGTTCATCCAATTGTAAGAGCGAAATTGTCGCATTCACCAAATTGACTTTGACGCAAATTTCGTGCGCCGAGTTGTTCTCTGAATTGTCTTTCACACAATTTTCCTGACACTGTAAACTCGCAAGGTTTCATATGTACACGTTCTAATCCAATTTATGGCGTTTCTATATTTTGAACTACTTTGGTTAGAGGAATTTATTTGATTTGAAGAAGACTCATCCCTTGGTGACTCAAATTAAATTAGTCAGTAGCGTCTTATACTGATCCAAGAGAAATTAAAATCTTAAAAATTAATTTTATTCCACTGAATGTATCTCATCCTCAATTTCGAGGAACAAGAATCCTGTTGGGAAAATTTTAGTTCCAAATTAAAACGTTATACGGCCAATCAACTCCGTTATATCTAAAAGAGGCCCACGGCCGACTTGTATAACTTTATAATATATAAACCAAGTAAGGGAGCATTCTCTTTGGAGATTAAACGTATGGAAATTTATTCAGAAAAATGAGGAGAAAGCAATATATTAAAAACTTCCACGAAGTTAAGACGGGTACGGTATGGCACAGTACCATCTTCATACCGGCGTGAACATTCTAGCGTCTTAAAATTCCACGGAAGAGGTCCGCGTTTGTATTAGTAATAAAATGGTTTAGTAGGGAAATTAGCCCTTCCTTTCCACCTCGGCGAGGTCCTCTTAAAGATTTTAACATAAAACAAAGGAAAATTTAATTATTAAGGACGAACCAAGAAGAGCAAATTGACCTTTAAAGGAATACTTGAACGCAACAACACACTTTTAATAGATGGGAACGTTATACAAGAAAATATCAAATTCATAGAAGATTTCCATTAAGTTCTCCTTTGTCTTGGAAAATGAGTCTTTGAAAAGAAAATTTGAGACCATTTTCTCTTACATATCAGTTCGTCTCGGTAAAATAATCACGCGGGGTGTGGTGATTTAAGGTTTAAAATTACCAAATCTTTCTAGCCATTCAGGGTTACCAGCATCACACGTTAATATCGTAATGCCTTCACTTTTCAATCTTCGATTGAAATTGCGCAGACGTCTCTGCTAGCCCGTTGATCATTCCATCTTCCCTCTTTCTTTGTCCTTTACACTCGCTTCCAATCACACACAAGCCTCAGGGTCACTCAAAATTGTTCAATGAAATTTTCTACTTAAATGATAAGATTTATCGTGGTCAAGTACTTTTTAAGGTTACATCTAATTTTGGTTTGGAGACCAATTATCCCACGATGAAAATGAAAATCTTTAACGGTATTCAATGTTTTGTGAAAATTGTCTCAAATAATAACCGTTTTCATTATCTTCTATTAATACTTCAATTCTACTGGAACATGAAATATCACAATGGTCTGATAGGTAACGTAGCTCAAATTGTCTCGACGAGGTTTGTGCTTGAAACTCTAATAAAGACTCGCCTCATTGGAATAAATTATAAATTAATTCAACATCAATATTAAAGTTTTACCCAAAGTGATTCATGAAGATAATGGATTTTGTACTTTCTAGGTACTAAAACGTTGTTCTTCCTTGGAAAGTTTAAGTATATTCCTTTTAAAGCAAAGGTCACCATGCAAAGCTTTTTATGCTTTTAATTCAAACCTTAATTTAAAGAAGTTTTGAAACAAGAACTTTGACTTGAAAACATTTGCATTGAAAGACCGTTAGCGTTAGGGTTTATAATGTTCTAAGGTTTTCCAACCTCCAAATTCTCAATGGCCGTAGGTGCAAAGCTCATTTACAGTTCCTGAATAGTCTGCCAAGCATGTTAGTACCGAAATGACTAGTTTCCTACAGAACTAGCCGGTTATGACTGTTGAAATGTTGTAGCCCGTTTAAAAAAATATATCCTATCATGAAGGGTCTCCTGAAACTTTTACAATAGTGATAAAAAGGTTACTCGACACTCGCCTATCCCATCCCGTGAGCCTTCGGGCGAGCGCTTTTTTGGGAAAGGATTATCTCACTGAAAAAATGTATTACTGGCTAGTCTCGATCACGTGCTCTTATGACTTTAAAATAGCTTAATATCCACGAGCAAATTCAGGAATGGAAGTTAAAAACATCTTGTTTATTATTTATTTTTGCAAATATACTTTCATTTAAATTAAAATTATAGTATTTTACTAATAGCAATTCTGTACAGTAGAACCCAACCTAGTTTTTTTAAAGAAACAAAAATATATTTGCTCTTGTAGGTTTGGTGTAAGCACCTTAAAAAAAATTAACCTATTCAACTTTTGGGGATCAAACACAAGTTGCGATAGTGCAAAGTTTTTATTACTAGCGCCGCTCTCCTCTAGCATATGTTAAACATGTTGGCAAAATGTGTTAATTAGGTGATCTACCATAAATCAGAATCTTTTACGTTACTTCAAAAAGAACGTTATCTTTAAAAAGTGCCTGAAATGAATAATTATCGTAGCTTTTTTTTCTCTTCTTCAATCTGAGAACTAGATTACTTGCAAAACACAAAAGATTATTATATTGTTAAGCGTTGGAGACTTGCGGTCATGAACGTATGCTTTTCGCAATTTAGATGGACTTTGTTAGTGGAAATCCAAATCAATCTTGATTAAAGCGAAAGCTTTTTCAATTTACTGAATTCCACGTGAGTCGGAGATCAGAAAAAGAGAAAATTGAGTGATTAAGGATCAAAATTGTACGACGCCTTATGTGCTTCATTAATCGATGTGCCTCGAAACATGACGCGATGAGTTGATTAATCAATGTGCCGTGAGTCATGACGCGATGAGTTGATATCTAGCGTACTAATTGCAAAAATTGTTTGAAATGTTTCGTATGGTTGAAATACAAAAAGCACATCGGCATATTAAATAATCGTGCCAATCTTTGCAGTTCTTGATGGAGTTTTTTAATGTAAATTAATTATTTTCTCATAAATAACTAAACTACTATATATATTCAAAAAAGGTGATTCA